>NC_056526.1:157445604-157520696 GCF_019175285.1 Sceloporus undulatus | reverse complement strand
TGTGAAAAACTGGAGGTTAGATGTGGAGCCAATGGGCACTCTCTCCTTTCATGTGTTCATTTAGTGAATATTTCTTTTCTGAAATAGCCTTTCTCTTCCTTTCTCTGTCTTTCTTACAGCATATCAGCACTGTAAATATGCTAGTGTAACAGACTCTCCATCTCCAATGAAAAAACATGGTAAGTTCAAGAGATTTTTTGTGTGGAAGCAATATCTCTAACAGAAGTCTAATATTATAATCAGTGCCATACCTAGACAATTGTCTATCTGAAACAGCATGCTCTTTTTAAGAAAAGGATAAGAATAATGGGGTGAACATTAATTGGGAAGTGTTATTTGATGCCGGAGATGGCAATGCTATTGTGCTTAAAAGACCACCATCACATCTAACCAAACCCTCTAGTTATTTTGCAGAAGCTTGGGATGACTGATTTGGCCACCTGGGAGCCTTCACCTTCTTCCCCTTTGTTCTCAAAAGTATATTAACATTTGAGAACCCTTTGAGCAAATAAAAGTTGCAATAGCTGATTCATTAATCAGAACAGCTCTTTTGTAAAGTATGCTGTAAAAAGGCAGGAGGGAGGGAAGATACGTCATTTATTATAAATGTATTTGTTGTAAAGATTCAGTATGGGTTGGATTACATTCTGTGCCTTTTTCCCCTGTCTATTAAAAAGAGGAAGTGCTGGTCTCAACAGTTATTTATGGACCATTTGGGGAATTTCAAATTAAAGTTATATTTATTTATTTAGAACATGACTAAAGCATCTGCATTTGCATGACTTACATCTTATACCTAAAGAACTGGAAGGACAAGAGTAGTGCTGCCTCTAGTGAATTAGACACTGATTATAAGAAGTACACTCAATTATTTACCTCTTAATATTAATGTGATGGTTATTTATATATAGTATAAATGTATAGTTTCCCAGTATCAGAAACCTGTTTGCTGCACTGCAAGGCTAGCAAGGATGATGGTGACTGGGGGAGGGGGGTACACTAGCTGAATGTACTAGAGATGCCGCTTATACTTCCTATAGTTGGTTACCACTTATCAATGTTATGTGGATGATGATAGGATTTGTACAAGAAAAAAATACCATAAATCATAACCAAAATTAAAAATAAGCTAAAATAGACTAGAACTATTATGGCATGGCAGATAAAAATTATTTAGTTGCTGGAGAGTTCTAGCCTTGTAGTTTGAAGAAATGTGTTAGAATTTCATAATGGATAATTCTAAATATAGTCAGCTCTTCATATCCACGGGGGTTCTGTTCCCTGCGGATAGCAAAATCTGCAGGACCTCAAGTCCCTTTCTCTTCAGTTGTGGTGCAACGTGTGCATGGTGCATGTGCCACCACTGAGGAAAAGGGAAAAGGGCCATCTGTGGAAGCCAGCGGAAAGTAAAAGACAACTGTACCTCACCAATTACAAATCCTATTATTTTACAAGAGAGTATTATCCAAGACATGATATTTAAAGTGTTATCAAACTGCTAAACCTGTATAATGTAGAAACAATCTGCACTGCACTGCAAAAATTAGGCTGTATGACATTCCTTTAACTGCCATGGTTCCATCCTATGGAATCCTAGGATTTGCAGTTTGTTGTGGCACCTGAGCTTCTCTGACAGAGAAAGTTAAATGTCTCACAAAACTAGAAATCCCAGCATTCCATAACATTAAGCTATGGTAGTTAAAGCAGTGTCAAACTGCAGTGCAGATTATGTAAGGTACACAGAGAAATGTAAGGTACTGCATGTAGGGCAGAAAAATGAAATGCACAGATATAGGATGGGTGACACCTGGCTGAATGAGACTACATGTGAAAGGGATCTGGGAGTCCAAGTAGACCACAAATTGAACACGAGTCAACAGGGCAATGCGGCAGCTAAAAAAGCTAATGAGATTTTAGGCTGCATCAATGGAAGTATAGTGTCTAGATCAAGGGAACTAATAGTGCCACTCTATTCTGCTCTGGTCAGGCCCTACCTGGAATATTGTGTCCAGTTCTGGGCACCACAGTTTAAAAAGGATGTTGAAAAACTGGAGCGTGTCCAAAGGAGGGCAACTAAAATGGTGAAGGGTCTGGAAACCATGCCCTATGAGGAACGACTTAGGGCGCTGGGGATGTTTAGCCTGGAGAAGAGAAGGTTAAGAGGTGATAGGATAGCCCTGTTTAAATACTAGAAGGGATGTCACATTGAGGAGGGAGCTAGCTTGTTTTCTGCTGCTGCAGAGACTAGGACCCAGAGCAATGGATGCAAGCTACAGGATAAGAGATTCCACCTCAACATTAGGAGGAACTTCCTGACAGTAAGAGCTGTTCAACAGTGGAACAAACTCCCTTGGAGTGTAGTGGAGTCTTCTTCCTTAGAAATCTTTAAACAGAGGCTGGATGGCCATCTGTTCGAGATGTTTTGATTTAGATTCCCTGCATGACAGGGGGTTGGACTGGATGGCCCTTGCAGTCCCTTCCAACTCTATGATTCTATGATTCTATGCCTAAGTGTACAGTTAAACAAGATATATAGACAGAACTAGACCTCATTCACTCACTGTCATTAAAAATAGACATAACCTGCCCTCCAAAAATCCAATGGAAGACAATGTGCATTTGCTTTTTTTTCTGGGTCTATTTTTTAAAAAGATGAAGTCCTGTTCATTTTCAAAGACTATTTGCAAGGGATTTTCCCTTCTGAAAGGGATGGCCTAGTATTGGGGTTGTTTTTTTTTTCAGACTTTTGACAGTTTTGATTTATGAGGAGAGTCTGAACTATATCTGATAAACACATCACCTTGAGGAATGTGAGTAAAATGTTGGTCCTCAGCCAGTTAAGCTACTCTATTGTCTTGGAACAGTTTTTTGCTATAAGAAGTTGTGCTACTATTGCCGTCATTACATTTTAATCCTAGTAATATGTCACCTACTTTCAAAGCAAATATTCAGTCAGTGTGCACAGGTGATCAGAACTGATGGTGTGTGTGTATGTGTGATAAATTATTCAGACCTCTCTCAAAATCTACAGTAAGCCTAATTATTCTGTAGAACTTTTTTTTCCCAGATGGCCAGTGTTCAGCATCAATTAAAACGGTGCACTAAACAAGGAGATTTGTGAATTCAAGTTTGGAAATTATCCTTCATTTTGGAATTTCATTTTATTTGTGATTGTTACAACTGGACTTTAAAATTAGGAGAAAAAGGTTAGTAGCTTTGTATGGCTAATATCAGATGTATAGGTTTCTCTTGAAAAATGCAGTTACTATTATAACGCATTTCTGTATAGATTCATCTGAGTTAGAAAATCTTCAGAAAATTGTTTCATTTCATTTCATTTTGGTCTAATTGTGCCTAAAACAAAGTGTAACATTGGATCTTCATTGTTTCCCTTGCCACTTCTTACTAACTGGAAGCTTCACTGTGCCCAAACTCTGATGGGCATTAGATCCAAAGGCTAGAGTGATTCCAAACTACAAAGTAACATGACACGGGCAAAGTACAAGGTGTTGGTGATTACCTTTAAAGCCCTACATGGCTTGGGCCCAGAGTACTTGAGGGAATGCCTTCTTCCCTATTGTCCGTCCCGCACACTAAGGTCCTCTGGAAGAAATTTACTACAGCCAAAAAAGTCTACATTAACATCAGTTTCCCAGAGGGCCTTCTCTACTGCTGCTCCAAAACTATGGAACGACCTGCCGGAGGAGATCCGTCACATTTCCACTCTGGCAGCTTTTAAGAAAGCACTCAAGACGGATCTCTTCCGGCAGGCCTTTCCAACTTAGTTACCCTCCCCAGATATAGAGATATTTGTCCCCTCATCTGTCTATTTCCCCCCGCCAATGTTTCTGCCTATTTTTTGTTTGTTCAATGTTTGTAATGTTTTTAATGTTTTAATATTACTACTGTTTAATTCTGTTTTAGTACTGGGAATGGTGTGGGGGGGTAGGTCTAGGGTTTGATTTTTTAACTCTATTGTAATTTGTTGTATTTTATTGTTGTAACCCACCCGGATTCTTCGTGATTGGGTGGGCTAGAAATAAATCTATTATTATTGTTATTGTTATTTTATTAATGATCTGGTTAATGAAAAGTCATCAGATGATCATTCATCCAACTACAATGCTTCAATAAACAGTGTTCTCTTCATATTTGCACACATTCAGTGGATGATAATCATTAAAACAACACATCTTTCTCCCGCCACAAAACTTGTAAATATTATGTCTGTCTTATATGGCAATATCTACCCAGTCACTGAGACTATAATGAAATCTCTTATTTGTGCACTGTGGTGCTGGCTGTTATGAAAGGATATTAACAATACCCTGATAGCCAGTTAATTCTTGTGTCCCCAGTTTGTGTAGTCTATGTATACATCAGATAAAACTCAGTCATTAAGATGATTTCTGCCCCAATACTAATAGAAACTTAACCAGCACCATATGAATTTGTGAGTACTCCAGTGCTCTCATTGCTTTCATGGGATTTTCTGGATAACTGAATTATGGTGCTACAGGAATTTTGGACAAGTCACATGCTCCCAGCCTTAAGGGAAGGCAATGGAAAACCTCCTCTAAACAGATTTTGCCATGAAAACCCCATGATAGGTTTGCCTTAGGTTCTCCATAGGTCAGAAATGACTTGAAGGCACACAACAATAAGAAGGAATTGTTAGAGAGCCAGCATGATATAGTGGTTTTAGCATTGGACTGTAACTCTGAAGACCAGGATTTGAATCCCCACTCAGCCTGGAAATCCATTGGGTGACTCTGGACAATTTACATTCTCTCACTTTCAAAGAAATGAACAGGCAGCCTCTTTTGAACAAATCTTGCCAACAAAATTCCATGATAGGGTTGCCATTTGTTAGAAACAACTTGAAAGCACACACAAACAGGAATTCTGAGCCTATCGCAAATCTCATATAAGATATCAAAGATCTGTTCAGTCTTACGCAAAAGGCCAGCAATTCCTGCTGTTCCAAAAGCCAAAGAAGTAATATGAGACCACTTTCCATTGGAGCATTTTGGTTTCATTGTCCTTATTACTTTGTAGAAAGAAACCCCTGACTATTTTGCAACTTGTTATAATACATTGTATTATTATAATGCACAGAACTTAGAACTAAAATGACAGTGTTGCATTTGTAGGCACTGAAGGTGTACTGGTTTTTTTTAACATAACATTATGATTAGTAATGCTTTTTTTAAAAAATGTACTGAACAATATTTATTTGTTATTTCTAAAACACTGGTTTTTGCAAATCATTTCCTATGGTTTTTTAACCATTGTTGTATATTAAGGTGTTTTTTTTAAAAGAAATATAATGTTTAAAAAAGCCAATGTGTTAAAGAAAAAAGGTAAAGGTTTCCCCTTTGACAGTTTTGTCTAGTTGTGTCTGACTGCAGGAGCCAGTGCTCATCTCCATTACTAAGGCAAGGATGTCAGCATTGTCAAAGACGATTCCATGGTTATCTGGCTAGCACAACTGCAGGGAAGGCTGTTTCCTTCCCACCAAAATGGTGCTTATTTATCTACTTCCACTTTTTTATGTTTTCAAATTGCTAGGTGAGCAGAAGCTGGGTCTAGTGATGGGAGCTCACTCCAT
Source organism: Sceloporus undulatus (assembly GCF_019175285.1). Lineage (NCBI taxonomy): Eukaryota > Metazoa > Chordata > Lepidosauria > Squamata > Phrynosomatidae > Sceloporus > Sceloporus undulatus. The sequence continues at coordinate 157,515,085 of NC_056526.1, read as the reverse complement.
CATCCGGTACTTGGGTCTCGAACTGCCAAACACCTGACCTTGTGATCATCAGATTCAGCAACACTCACCCACCACTTAATTGTTTTTAATTGTTTAATTATATGTTAACTTTTTAGCTAACTGTAATAAAAAAAGAAATTCTCTGTTGGTATCAGTGTACTAGTCAGCATCAACATTCCAAATAGCTTAAAATAAACATATACTGGACATGGTATGAACTATTTGTCTATTGTGTTAGTCTTTTTTTTAAAGTTTTTGTGTTCGTGTTTATTCATAGCCATCAGTAACTAATTACTATACTCTTATCAGCTCATCAACAATATAAGATATGCAGACGACACCATTTTACTAGCAGAAAATAGCAAAGACTTGAAGCAAAAGAAAGTCAAATCAGAAAGTGCAGATGCAGGTTTAAGTTGAACACGAATAATAATAACAACAATAACCACAGGCAATTTACATAACTTCAAAATAGACAATGAAGACATTGAAACAGTTCAACATTTTCCATACCTTGATTTTTAAAATCATTAAACACCATAACAATAATACCAATACCATAACAATAAATAATATTACTCTTAGTAAAGCTTGGAAATTTGTTTTGCTGGGCTTATCAAAACTTGGAAAGCCCCCCTGCTCAGTTTTGGATGGCTTCAGCATGTCCTTGGTTGAGATCTTGTATTGTGTGTAAGGAGCGTAATGCTATGTGCATGCAGCTCTGTGCCTCACCCCATGCAGATGTCATGACTATGGACATTAAATGGCTGGGGAATTGGGGATTTGGAGAGAGGAGGCAAAGGAGAAGCAATGATTGCCTCTTTTCCTGGCTACAGTGGGATAGCAAAGTCATTTTTATCTCTTCTGTCCAGAAATCTGAAGGGACATGAGAAACTCCCCAGTGCTTTGTCACTGCCTTCTTCTTTTTGGTTCCCCAGTCATTTAACAGCTGTGGTCTTCTAGGGAACTAGTTGATCGAACATAAGAGACCAGTAAATAGATCCTTGTGCCTCACCCAAAACAAGACAGATACACATGTACCTTGGAATTACAAATGAATATGTCATCAATAAGCATCTGGACAATAAATCATTTTTTCTTAGAAATAACTTTCCAAGCTCATATATTCACATATATTGAGTGTGCACAGAGTGCTGGAATGAGACAAGCATACAAAAGTCCAGTACGTAAGCATTAAGGTATTCTCTGTATTCACTTCACCTTGGATCCAGAATTCTTATAAACAGGGCTGCTCATCAGATATCTTACTGGAGTGGCTGGAGGGGTATTTACAGATTCATTTTATTTAATCCATTTCTTGGAAGCTTTTCAGTATCATAGGCCCCATACAGACAGTTCAAAATAAAGCTGCTTCAGCTCACTTTGGAGGTATGCTGTTTAAATGATGCATGCATACTAAGAGTCTGGAAGCCGCATCAAAGCCATGACCCAGTGCTAAGGACTGGAGTGCAGCTTTGGTGCAGCTTCCGGACTCTTAGGACGCATGCATCATTTAAATAACATACCTCCAAAGTGACCCGAAGCAGCTTTATTTTGGCCTGTCTGTATGGCGCCATAGTATTCTGAAGGAAACTTCCAGTATAAAGCACACAGGAAGGCTAATTCTGATTATTCCTCCCCTTTTCCCTTCAGTTCCCTGCAAAATCTGCTCTGAAGGGCTGGAGAACCAAATACCAAAACAGTTGGGGGTGGTGGAACAGGGGAAGCAGGAATGGATTACAATTGCTTTTCTGCTACAGTTCATTACCTTCCATGAATGTCAGTGGACAACTTTGGTTCTATCCTAAAATCAGCCTTAAAGGTTGTTTTTTTAAAGGATTCAAATTCTGACCGAGAATCAGCCATAGAAAAGAACAAGCTAACAGCCAAAATAAATGCTCAGAACAAAGAACATGCCAAGAAAATGCAAACCACACAAATTGTGGTCACTGGTGACTGGCTTAAGCTGTCATATGTTGAATCTGGCACTCTGCATTCCTTTTGACAGATAAATCTCTTTACCAGAAACCCTCTGGATATTTAAACCTACAACAGATGCATTTAAAATACACTACGAGATGGGGAAGAAGAACACTGTTGGTGGTCACAAACACTGAAGAATCAGGTAGAGAAAAGAGAGTGGAGCAGACACACATTTTTTTAAAAAAGGGTTGTCTTTTTTTCCACCCCCACCCCTTAAAAACAATCCATATCTTTTACAGTCCAAGCTCTGTAATGTAGCTGCTAAAAATTTTAGGGGGGGGGGCAGATTTGGTTGGAGTGGCTAAACAGAAAGGTCTCTTACCTTTCAGACAGATGGCCACCAATTTATATAATTTGCTTGGGGAAATCTGGATATATTTTATCTCCTTGTATCCCCACAAGTGTTAAAAGCCACATTTTGCTGGAGGTAAAGGCCTACATTACTCTGCAATCTATTACACACCCCATGGTTCCTGTTAAAGCAAAGTGTTTCCAATTGCATACCATGTGGCAAGCCTCTGCAAAATAATAAATGGTTGTGTGTGTGTTTTTTCCCCTGGTACATTAATCCATGTGCCCAAAGATTTTTGAGCCCATGTAAACCTTTAAAATATTAACAATATTTGAACTGGGAAACATGCTCATTTGTTGCAATGCCTGTGGGTTTCTTGAGAGAGGAGTAATCAGCATCTTCTTTCTGTTTGTCTTCATCTCAAATGTAAAATGGGATAATCAAAAAAGAATGCTACACCATTTAGTTCTCTTTGAGGGAGGAGGCGAGTGTGTGTGGAATAGGCTATTAGCATTCCCTTCAGTTCATTTATGTATATTATTGTTTCATATTATTGTTTCTCTGACTATGACCAAACCCTTCTGTGTGAATGACAATGGTGAGCGTCATTCACTCATATTTGTCCTACTTCTTTATTTTTCTGACACAGATATTATGAACACTGTTCTAATCTTGTGTTTAGTATCATATAAGTTTGGGGCAGAAATTCCTGTGCCTTGAGTGCCGAAAGGAGGGAGTGGATGGGCTTCATTTTCTGTGGGAAACGAATTGGAGAATGATTTGCCCATATAATTATGTATCATTATGGGGATAGAAACATCTATATGCAAATGCAACATGCCTTTATTTATTTATTTAAATTGAATCTATACCCAGCCTAGCTCCCAAAATGGGATTCAAGGCAGTTTACAATAATTTAAAATGGATAGAACTAAAACATTTTTACAACACTAAGATTAAAATATAAGTTTAAAAAACAGCATAGTTAAAACCATTCAAAAGTTTTTTAAAAAAAGAAAAAAAACCTCATTAAAACAGCACATTCATGCACCAATGCCTGCCCAAATAAAAATGTCTTCAGCTACTGGTAAAAAGAGAGCAGGGAGGGAGCTAACTTGACTTGCTATGAACAGGGGTTCCATAGTCTGGGAGCACCCCAGAGAAGGCGCTTTCACTAGCCACGACTGTGTGGTAAGACTGAGATAAAGCCCTGCCATATTGATCTTAACACTTAAGATGGCTTGTATAGGGAGATACAGTCCTTCAGATTGTCTGGACCCAGCCTGTTTAGGGCTTTAAAGTTCAAAACTAGGATGTTGAATTCTGCCTGAAAACAGACTGGTAGGTAATGCAGTTGTTTCAGCAGAGTAGTCACATGTTCTCTGTAGCCCACCCCAGTCAACAGGCTGGTTGCAGCATTTTGACCTTCTGAAGTTTCCAAACAGTTTCCAAAGGCATCCTCACATATAGGCCCCATTCCCACTGGGCATATAACGTGACGTATATTGCTGCGATTTTTTTCCCGAGTCGTAATCGAATCTGACCGATCGTTCCCATTAAAAACGGGTGCAAATAGACCCAGGTTTTTTTACCCCTGTTTTTGTTCCCATCGGTATTTTCCCTGTGATAATTTGAAGTGAGTTATTTTGCTCACCATTCCCATTGCCTTTCCAGAACCTCTTTTTTTTTAAAAGCAGCTGTCAATCAAGCACCTAAGCACTTGACATCATAGCCAACAGTCGCTTAGGCGCTTTTCCCCTCCAGGAAAGGGAAAAGGGAGCTCCTATTCACTCCAAATCCCTTTGGGTCCCAGGCTCTTCTGTGTCTTCCCATAGGGTGTAATGTGTTTGCTGCATTTGGAGGTCAATGTAACACGGTCACTTTACCCTGCTTCCCACTCCACCAGGGGAAAGGCTATGCGAGCGGGGGAAATGGCACCAGTAATGCAGGAAAGAGAACAAAGTAGGTGACACCCCAGGCCAGCCCCTTCAGCACTGCTCCTCCCATCCCCAGGTTCCCAAATCAGACATCCTTGTCATTCCCATTCATATGCCGCGAATCAGGAAAACTCGCTGAAAATGTGCTGTTAAATTAAACTGGTTTATCAACCACTGATTCGGGTTTTTTCTGGATAATTCGATCACATGAGAGTCAGATTCGAATTCCAATGAGAACCATATCGGAGCAATGTGGATCGAATTCACACTCAAATGGGAACAATGCACCCATGATTCACATTCTGATCCGTGTTATAAGCCAGTGGGAATGGGGCCCTAGTGTGGAGAATCAAGTGCTGAAGACAAATGGTCTAGCATCTGGGGGGCAGCTGTTCATAGAATCATAGAATCGGAAGAGACCTCAAGAGCTATTAAGTCCAACTCCCTGCCATGCAGGAATGTCCTTCTATTTGTCCTTCTATCCTCAGCCATTCTAGTTGGCTTCAATACACAGAGAGCAGTATTTGCCTCAGCTAGCAACATTTCTTGGGTCAACCATGTGCCTAGGAATTTTCTGGGGAACAAGGGGAACTATTTACTACTTCCTTTGCAGGAAGCCTTTCAGCCAAGTTCCCACTTGCCCACTGTATTGCTGTTTCCCACAAATCATGTGGGCAAAACAGGATGAGGAGACATCATGGTGAAAGATGGTTGAAATTACATTCCTTGCACAATTCCTATGCCATGCACTATGCAGCTGAAAAGGCAGGTTTGAAGGGTTTGTGTGCCAAGTGCCTGGAAGGAGAGGCTGAAAGGTTGGGAATCATGCAGGCCATAGGTTGTGTGCCCCAATCTAAAGCCTAAACAAATCTAGAGAGCTCCTGAGCTCGGGACCAATTGAATGGTCCATCACTGAGGTTTTTTGACTAAGCTTTATGAAGTTCCCTGATGTGCCTAAATTAACATTCAAATGAGCAACTTCAGCAGTCCTGAAGCCAGTTTCTCCCCTGCCCTAACAGACCTATATTGGGTCATACTAATTCCAACTATCGAGGGACCTTGCATTTTTAAAAATCAAAATAATAATTGGTTTACCAGGAAAGTATGTGCACATGTACACACATAGGTCCACACACATGCTAAAACATGGCACTGTGCCTTGCTTTAGAAGTGAATTGTTGGAAGTTTCCATGAGTGGCCATTCTGAATGAATGGAGGAAAAATAATGTTTCCCAGTTCATTTCTTTCTTCAGTGGTTGGATGGGAATGTTGACCTATAAGCAGCATTTTGCTCTTCCCTGCTTTATTTGTTAGTTACCACCTCTACATGCTTGCAACTTGCTAACTTCTAGTTTTCATGATACTGTGCAATGAGGAGTCAAGACACATTATATATTTAGCCCTTTCCCTCAGTCTTTATCTTCCTGCATCACTCTAACCTTCAGCCAGTTTCTTTTTTCTCTCTCTCCTACAAGAGAGTACAAGTTTTTGCAGAGCCTCTCTCAATGAGATGATACAAGACTTTTCCCTAATGTCATGTAAAGATTATTCTTTCAGTTTTCTCAAAAACTGCACCTGTTTCTATGTACAAATATTTGTCATTAAAGCTTTTTTTTTACTATGTTCTGCAAAGATTGCTGAAATCATTTCTTTGTCCCAGATGCCGTGTGGGTGGGAATGGAACTGAATGTTTTTCAGCTTCTACAATGCCAATTTGATTACTTGACATATTCAGTACTATCATATTTACCAACATTATATACTCTCTGAGGCTATCTTGTATTGCCCATGTTACCAGAAATTTTGTGAATTTGGTATTTGTTGGGGGTGGGAGTAGGGTTGGCTTTTTATTAAATTGTTTCTGGATGTGATCATTAACTCTGGGTGGATATTTTTAGTCTCCTGTATCTGTAAATGAAGATAATAGCTTCCACTAAAACAGTGGGAGATCTTACATTGATTTTTTAAAATAAAAAAGTGTAACAAAAGAATGCACATTTAAGAGAGTTGGAAAATATTGTTTCTAAAATTATGCCCAGTGCTTTTTTGTTGCTTCTGTCAACATACATATTTTGCAGTAAAGGACGTTTGGTTGAACTGCTAAATTGCAGGCCAAAGAAAGCTTTGAATTGTAATCTATTCCCAGATTGGACACCACAGTAAAAACACAAAAAAGTGGTAACTGTAATGCATAGTAAAACTTGATTTCTTCAGGTTTTTTAAAGTAACATTTTATGTGTGAGTATGGGTTATAATCAGGCATTAATTTATTTTTTTTTAATAAATGGAAACTTGTACCTTATGAACCATGCAGGTCTTTTTACTTTAAATTTTTAGTCAGTCTGGTTTTGTTTTGTTTTTTAAAAAAGGGTTCCAAGTCCACATGTAATATAGGCTGTGTTCTTAGTAGATCAGCTATTAGATATTCTTGCTTCTTTGTTGTTAAGTGCTATCAAGTTGACTTCAGGGGAAAACAGATGGGAGAGAGATGGATTGGGGCCACAGCAAACACACACCACACTCCCAATCCCCCTTGAACCTGGCCGAAAATGGTGCAGGTAAGATCTGCTCCTTTTTTGGCTGGGGAAAAGCTGGACCCATGGTGACTTCATGATGCTCTGATAGTGTGTGGCTTGTAAATACCATGCCACTGGAGCATCATGAAGTAGCCCACATCTGGGCAGCCACCCAACTTCTGGGCAGTTTCAAGGTGGCTTTGTGACATGCGGCACCAAAACACCGCTCCCCAAAACTGCCTGAACAGCTACTTTAAAGGGCCATCTGTTTAGGTCCTTAGAATTGTGGTCAGCCTATGAATGAGAGACCTCCAAATCAAGAGCACCGCTCAGGTCTTACAGGATTACAGTCGTTACTTCCTTGATTGAGTCTATCCATTTATAATGTGGTCTTGCTCTTTTCCTACAGCCTCCTACCTTTTGTCTTTTCTAGTTAGTCATGTCTTCTTATGATATGTACAAAGTATAACAGTATCAGTTTAGTATCTTGGCTTCTAGGGAAATGTTGGGCTTATTTGCTCTAGGACCCATTTATTTGTCTTTTTAGCAGTCCGTGGTATCTGTAGAACTCTTCATCATCACCACATTTCAAATGTGTTGACATTCTTCCTATCAGCCTTCTTCATTGTCCAGCTTTCACAACCCTAGATAGAAATGGGAAAAACAATGTCATGGACAATTTGCAGATGACTTTATTATTTGTAGATGACTTTACTATTTGCAGTTAACATTACTATTCAACTATATATCTTTACACTTCAGGATCTTGTCTAGTTCCTTCATAGCTGCCCTCCCGTATCTTAGGGGCTCTCCAGACCACCTCAAAAGGGTGGGCTGCAGATGCCTAGTTTTCCTCTGGAGGGACGCTGCAGCACTCTAACCATTTTTTAAAAGAGTGATCCATAGTTTTTCATAGAACTTCACAATCAAAGGCTTTGGTATAATCTATAAAGCATAGGTTGAGTCTTTGGTCTACTCCATTATCCAATGTACAGCATGCTCACAGTATGATCCCTTTCCTGAACTCTGCATCAGAGTCTGTGAACATTTAGAAGAAATGCCACAATCACAGAAAGATACTACACTTAGGTAGAAAAAATTATGGGAGACACCTGGCTTAACAGTACATGTGAAAGGGATCTAAGAGGCTGTACAGACTGGCAGTTTATGCCGGCCTGTACCCAAACTAGGGCTGCGGTAGGGCTGAGTGTTCACATGCTCAAAGCCCTACTGCCGTCTGCAGGCACCCATCCAGATGACAGGTGCCATGATGATGTCACTCATGCACAGTGCCCAAATGACAAGGGGCATCTCAATGCCGCACTGGGGCGCTTATGTCGTCCCTTGTACGGCACAAATAGGAGCTGCATTTCATGCCTCCTTTCTACATCAGATTGGGTGTGTGGCATGCTTTTGCCACATCCTCAACCCAGTGCTGCCAGAGTAGGCATAGAGCTGCCCCTTGCCGGGCTGTCTGTGCAGCCCCTAAGAGTCTTAATAGATGAGTTAAACATAAATCAATAGTGTGATGTGACATCTAAAAAAGCCAATGCGATTCTAGGCTACATCAATAGAGGTATAATGTCTATATCAAGGGAAGTAATAGTGCCATTCTTCTACTTTTGCCAAGCCTCACCTGGAATATTGTGTCCAGTTCTGGGCACCACAATTCAGAAAGGATGTTGACAAACCTGTTGATTTATGATGAACCCATGAATTTATTAGGCAAGGAATATTCAGAGGTGATTTTTCCAGTTCCTTCCTCTGAAATCTGAAAACCTGTTATTCATTGGTCACCTCTCATCCAAGTAGTAACTAAGACTGACCCTGCTTATTCTTGGGAAAATCTATTTCTCCTTCAGTTACAGTGATGACTCCAGCTAAATCCAAATGGAACAGGAGAATCCAATGGCAGTTGCAGAAGATGGCACTCCCTGATAATGTATCTGGGGATTACAACCTTGCAACACTTAGCTCTAGTAGTACATCACTACTCTTCAAAGGCTGGAAATATGCTGATAGTTTTATCATTTCCCAACTTTCCTTCCAGATTATTACAAAGAAAAGAGAACTTACTAAGGCATTTTCTACTGTGACTGCTTCTATTATCTATGGGATCACTTTTAGGGAACTGGACCCCGAGCTTACTTGTTGTTCCACAAATTCTAGATTGGAGATGCCACTTGAATGTTTCTGTTGCTTTTTCTCCTTGCAGTTCATTCTTCCAACAGTTGTTAACATTCTGCAGACAAGTAAAAGTATGTAGGCTACTATGCTGCATAAATCAAAACATTTGGATAAGATTTACAGATTTTTCCCCTTAATAAATTCAGTACTAAAGTATTTACCCTGCGGTACTAAGAATGATTTCACAAACCATAATGTAAGCAAGAAACTCAGCTGTAATTTCTGTGTTGTGCATCCAGTAAGAAAATATATAATCACATTACATTGAAGAATGCCATCTTAATTAAAACCATCAGCAGAAAAAAGAGAAAATACACAGTGAAATGGGGTTTTCACCCAAGTGACCAAATGAAGCTTGGTATACTATGAAAACTTTACCAATTCTCTGTCCTGATAATTTTACAAATTATATATGAGCACTTAGAATATGGTTAAGCAAACTATATAAAACAGCTGTGAATAATGTAGCATCACATCTGACTAGAAGCCCATTAAGTGTTACATTAAGTTGTGCTAAATGTGTATGAAATTACCTAGGTTTATTAGCCACATCTGATGAAATTAAGTTTAATATATAAATATGTTATTTTATTATTTTCTTTGCTTGCCTGTTTTATGTCACTTGAACCATATTTATTTCAAAGAGCTACTTCCCCTGCTTCCAGAGTGTGGGTGCAAGGAGAATCAGGCTCTTGTACTGGTTTATAATTTGCCAAGAGAGACATACTAGTGTATGGTTTCTAGGTCTTAAGTGGAGTGAATGCAAAACTCCAAATACGCAGATTTTACTGCCAGGAATTGTATAACTCAACCATGCAAAATGAAGCAATATGATGTTTTTGTGCCAAAATAAGTCCACTTAAAACTTCTGAAAAAATAGCAGCTTGCCAAATCAATGTCTGCAGCATAGAACCACGCAGTAATGCAGGAAAGGTGAATGGCTAGTTTCCTGTACAAATACTTGACTTCATCATGAAGCTTTGATTCAAAACAACATATCGTAACTTACTTCTATTCTTGCTCATGTACAACCTAGCCATTTTTTATTTTCAGCCTTCAGATGCTTCAGATACTAAACAAAAGAGGCTAGGAGTTAAGGAATAGCACATAGAAGCAAAAATGTCATTCAGAACAGTAGAATTGTTTTCGAAGTGTTCTGCAGGGGCCTTGGCAGACCTTTAAGCATGATTCTTGCTCAAACGCTCCTCCGCTGGGATATTTTTGGCTAATTTTCCTTCTCACTTCTTTTTAAAATGTCTTTTTTGAAGAGTTTTGGAAAAATTAGCAATCCTCAATCATAAAGAACTCATGTATGCACTGGAAGTATATTTATGATAGCCATTTATTTCTTTGAAAAAAGCCAAGAGAGCATTACAGTATGGTATTGAGCTCCAGTAAAATCCTTACAAGAATTCTGAGCTATGCATGGTGCCAAAAATGACTTAATGAGGAGATATTGAAACCTCACTCAAGACAGCATTTGGGCATATATTTCTTTGGATCAATTTGGATCAAATGACTGCTGCACAGTTTAAAAAATTCTTGCAAGTCTTCCTATTGGGCACGTGTCAGATCCTTCAAGGAACACATAGCTATGAAGTCCTTAAATCTTTTTTTTTTAAAGCTCTCGGTGCCAAATAAAATTCCCTCCCTACTGTAGGAGTGAAAGACTTCTATGTAAAGCATATCAATAACCTCTTGTAATAAATATCCCAGTTTAATGGAAAGCTACAAAGGTTGAAAATGCAAATCTTAACACTGACAACCGCCATGATCATTATTATTATCCTGTTCTTTCACAAAAGGTATACAAATATCAAAGTTTACATGTGAAATAATTTTTTTCAAAGTATTAAAGTTTTCATGGTTATTTGGGCCTTCTCATCACAGTTGTTTGATTATTCATATTTTTATTATTCTTTCCTCTGATAAAACTCTTTAAATATAAAGAGACAAAAACAAAATCAATTTTAATTAATTGCAGTTTCTTTATGTATTATGCATCCTTCTTAAAATGAACATGTTCTCCTATTTTAAGCAGACATGTACTGTCTGGTTTGCAACTGTCTTGAATACAGGTTATTTATAAATTAAGGGCTGCATCTACACTCCAAAAATAATCCAATTCAACACCGCTTTCATTGCCATTGTTCCATCCCAGGAAATCCTGGGATTTGTTGTTTGTTGTTGCACCAGAGCTCTCTGACAAAGAAGGCTAAATGTCTCACAAAGCTATAAATACTAGAATTCCATAGTGTTGAGCCATAGCAGTTAAAGTTATGCCAAACTGCATTGTTTCTGCAGTGCGGATGCAGTTTAGGATTTCTCTAAAAGAGTTTATAAACACAATGTACTGTAAATCTGTGTCAGCAAGACTGGAATACAAAAAACATATGTTATGCCTAGGATTAGGTCTCTTCTTTCATGCACATGTAAAATAGAAACATATAGTAGCATTCACACAATATATTTGCACTAGTAAAATAATGTAAATCTTTCAAGGAACAATGTACTGATGCAATTAGGTTTAATGTGTTCCTTATATTCAAATCATCTGACCTTTAGAACTTTATGAAACATTTTTTCCCAATGTAGTTAATCTAATTTTAAAATTCTGACTCTGTGAAGTCAAGATTATTCTCACTCTAAAGTTAGTCCATTTAAAGCCATTGGAAACTTGCAATCATAGAGTAGCTTTCAAAAATATCTCTCTATTTGTATTCATTTCATTTTATGAATGATAACATCCATATATATCTGGAACTGATGATATCCAGAGAATTCTTTAAAATGGTAGTGTTGAGATGTGATGAGACATGAATGACATTTATTTTAGATCTGCACTACAAGATGAATACAACTCTTCAGAAAAAAATGGATGCTGATTTGGAGGAAGGATTTAAACTCAATGACAGGTCATTCAGCAACCACCTCTATGTGTGATATCCAGGCAAATGTGAGTCTGCTTTCCAGCCAAATTTCTTAACAAGCTTATGTTAACTAAAGTATGTGAAAGTAATGCAAACCATTCCTTTGCTCAATGTAATTAAGAATTAATCTGAAGAACAATAGATTACTCATGAACTATCATGCTGGAAACACAATATAACTGTAAATCTTGGCTCATGGCTTAATTGATGTTCTTTGCACCTGGAGAAGGAGGAGGCAAACACTGGTCTATACATATGGTCTTCAGCTGTAGCTTAATTTCACTAAATATGCACTAGATAGGGATGTAAAGAATAACCAGAAATTGTCTCATCTTCAACAGGAAAGGGTGTCATAACACAAAGGGACATTGAAAAAGAACTGCCTTTTTTCTGATTTGGGACGTCTTTGCAAAAAAATCATTAGTAAAAAAGATGCTTCTATGCATGTATTTATTTATTTTTGCTTACTACATTTTTTGTATAAAAACAAGGGCTGGTATACTGGTCAATGTTCATGATGATGACACCTAGATTTATTCATAAATCCTCTAAAGGCCCCAGATCCTGTCTGATCTTGGATGCTAAGCAGGATCAGCCCTGATTAGGACACCCTAGACCTATGATCCTCATAAATTTTGCTGTTTTCAATGTGAAGTCAAAGTCTTTCATGGACGGCATGCATAGTTTTTTGTGGGTTTTTCGAGCTATGTGACCATGTTCTAGGAGAGTTTCTTCCTGACGTTTCGCCAGCATCTGTGGCTGGCATCTCTGAAGATCTTTCCTGTTTTCATTTATAATTATGGTACCACTGCTGTAGTCATAAAAGATCTCTAAAATCTACCTTAAAAGCCATGGTTGTCATGTGCCAAGTAGCTACAGGAACCCCTTCAGGGCCCTGGTGCAATTCCTCATTGTATCATGACTCCCTTTTTAGATGTGTTATCCTTCAATGCCCTGCTCCTTGGCACCTCAGAACTTGTTCATTTGGTCCAACTGCCTAGCTTTTAGAGTGGATTTAAGGCACTGAGCTCAGGCAACATATTGTAGTTACACCTGTTAAGGAAAAAGCCACATGGGTTATACAGTAAGAGAAATAAAACTTGTATGTGAGAGTCAGAGTGACTCAGCAGAAGCCAATGGAGAACCACACAGGTGTGAATGGTAATACAATTAACAAGTACTGAGTGCCAAGGACAAGAAATGCATAGTGAATAATTGGACACACCTGACAATTGTAAAGTGGTCAAGGCTGAGATGATGAAATCATTAATTGTGGGATGAACAAGGAGAACCAATGGGAATGATGTACACGCCTACTGGGTGGAAACAGACAACAGTAGGTGGTACCATGATATGGCTATAATAATGACTATACATCCCAGTGTATTTTGTGGGTAGTAGAGTGGATAGTAGTAGTGGATTGGAGAGTGAGGAGTTGAGTATTGTTTGGAGCTGTGTATATAGTAGAATAAAGTAGATCTTTTATATAAGACTACTGAGTTGTCTGGTGTCTTGGGTGAAGCTACAAGAACCAGCAGGACCCTGGTGAAGAAGGGTGAAGACTTCTGTGGAAGCAAGAGTGAGAAGGCTTGGAGAGTTTGTCGGGGTCTTCAGCCTGTTCTCTGCAACTCTTGCAAAGATATAACAACTGGCCAAAACTGGTCAGCGTGGTGCACAACCAGGTGGTGAGTTCCAGGCCAGGTGAAGAGCCACAACTCCCATCATCCCTGACAACACCATCATACCTATATCCCCATGCTAGATCTCAGCCAATACTTCATGAATAAATGATAACATTTTTTGCAAATTCCTGAGTTGTGAATATATCAAAAATGGGCAAAATCTCTGGTAATTTTTTTGAACAGGGCATAAACTTTTTAAATTTTTCATTGTTCCCTGCAAGGACAAATTTAAATGAAAACTGATGTCCTTAGCAGATAGAATTCAAAGACATATCTGTATTAGTCTGGAAAATCAGTATGCAAAGGAATCTTTTCAGCAACTTTGAGATTAGCTCAAAGAAAGAAGTTGGTAGCATGAGATTTCATAGACTTCAGTCTACTTCCTTAGATGAAAACAGGTTTGCCTTAGGGTTGCAAGTCAGGAATGACTCGAAGGCATACAACAAACAACAAGGCAGAAAAATACTAACCCCCCCAAAGCTGAAACAAACAGAAATGTGAGATTTGTGCATCCTTACGTTAAGAGGTGGTTTCACATATGGATTAATGGATGGGGAAAATGTGTAGGAAGCAGGTGTGAGAAGAGAAATGCCAGAGCAGAAACAGTTGGGCTGGCATATAATGTACAGAGATGAAGAGTGTCATGAGTAATCCTGCTGTGCTACAAATACCCCAACCAAGCTGACCCAACCAAACTGTTTAAGAGCATAAAATGCCCAGTTGAATGCACCTATAGTCCAAGACAAGAAAATGAGGAAAAGTCAAGCCAGTCCAGAGTCATACATGTAGTCATGAAAGGTAGAAGGGAGATCGAGGCATCTGAGGGGGAATCACAAAAAGTAGTCTGAAAGTAATCAAAGAATGATGCCAGTTAGGAATTAATTGAAGAAAATAATTCAATCCACAATCCAAAGTCTTGGAAACAATGAAACAAAGGTAGTTTTTTGTGGGTTTTTCAAGCTATGTGGCCGTGTTCTAGAAGAGTTTATTTCTGACTTTTCACCAGCATCTGTGGCTGGCATCTTCAGAGAATGCTGGCCTAGAAGAGAGCTGGATATATATACTGTGTGACCCTGGGTCTGGAGGAATTCCACGTTAATCTGTACATTGTTCTGTTGTTGATGGCACCCCAAGTATTGCAATGTTTTTATGTTCTTTTTCTTGTTTCCCTATGTCTAATTTCCCTTGATTCATGTTCCTGATATTCCAGGTTCCTATAATATGTGTTGTGCAATTTTGGACTTTTCTTTCACCTCTGAGTAAGTCAACAGCTTAATGACCTTTCAGCTTAAATGCAGCTGTTTCATTAGCCATAGGGCTACTTGCTGTTGTCCTGTGCTGTAGTCTAGTAACTCATCATGGAGTGCCATCTGAGCTGGGAGTTTCATACTAACATTAAATAATTAACACATTAGGCTGTGTAAAATCTTTGAAGGCTCTGAAACAGAGAAAAAAAGAAACAAAATGCATGGTAAACAGGTTTTTCTCAATATAAAATTCTATGTGCTTGAAAACTGGTGAAATCAAGAAGCAGGACAGTGTTCTAACCCCCCCCCCCAACAAAATTAGTAGGCATTGTGAATGCCAAATAATTGCTTTTTTCCCCCTAAGGGAGACCAGTGTCAGAGAAGGATACAAAAATGTTGACTTGAAAATTTGGAATTAAAACCATAAGGGAATAGTGCAAAGAATAAAAAGTCTGTGTTAAGGGGAATAACAAAGACAAAACAGTGCAGATATAATCTTACAGAGCAAAGTTTGGCCCGAGACAGATGGTGATACTAGGGTTAGGGGCTGTGCACCAACTGCACAGTCCCTAACCCTAGTACGTGCGTGCGGTGTCTTAATGGTGGCCTCCCATCCACATGGGGGCCGCCATCTTTACATAAGTGACGTGCAGTGTCCGCACGTCGCTGCACATCACGGACATCATAAGTGTGCCAATGACAGACCTGTGACATCCTCCCAGCACAGTAAAAAGAACCCAATTTTCCCAGGTTATTTTTACTCTGGAGGGAAGCTGTGTGGTTTGGCGGCTAGGGCTTCCCTCTGGAGGGAAATAAGCCACTGGCAGGCCATCTGTCCCAAGCTTCTGTTTCCTTCAGTAGCCCACAATTACCAACCCCTCCCCTCAAAAAAAACAGACTCTGGAAACTGAATCTGTATGGTTTAAAACTGTGTGCTGCATAGACCAGGTACTTAATCTTTAGTGAAGTAATAAAATATTGGCTGTAAGTTCACAAAGATACTTTCTGTTTTATGTTTTTCCTGTTTCCTTTAAAAAAAAACACACTCCGATGTACCTTGACAATAGAGAACCACCATGGTGTAATAGTTGAATGTTGGAGTCTGAGAGACCAGGGTTGCAATTCCAGTTCAGCCATAGAAACTCACTATGTGACATTGGGCAAATCACACTATCTCAGCCAAAGAGGAAGGAATGGCAAACCTCCTCTATATAAATCTGGTCAGGAGAACCATAGGTTATCATTGTCATAAGTGAGGGTTAACATGAAACAACAACACCTTGATATTATAGTTGGAAAACTATCATATTCACATTTTTAGCTGATAAGTGCTTCCTTCAGCTGTTTCTTGATACTGAGTGGTGCCAAAAACACCAGCATGTTTATGGCCATTCTTAGAACATAGTTCTTATCTGTATGCATCAGAAAGACTCAGTACTTACATTCTTACCAAATTTTCTATGTATTTCTGCATTTAATATTGTATTTTGGGAATGAGATGCTATAGGGAAACAGATGGTTTGAAGCACATGTATCAATATCCCTTTGCTTGACACAGTGGTAACACAAGTGGATCAGTTGACTTGTTCTCTTTTCAGTAATGAGTGCCACATTCAGTTGTCATAAAACAAGTGCATCTGTTTACATTTTGACTTTACACATGTTCACTCGACATAAGATATATGAGACTATCATTCTGTGAATTTTCCTTGGCCTGCTTCAATGTTGGTTGATACACATTAGTGTTTCTTAAACATTTACGTATTTTCTTAAACTTATCTCCTAGCTTGTAACTCTGGCATGTTCACTGATGTCACTGTACAAGTAGACATTATCATATTGCCTGTGAGAATGCTAATTTAATTTGGTAGCAAATGCAATAAAACACATGCCACAACATTGTGGCTTGGACAGATTCCCATGAACATACAGCATGATATGATTTGTAATTTAAATCTGTTCAGTGTCACAGCAATCAACAAAGGTGTTATTGAAAGAAAGGTAAGACATGTATGTCTTTATATACTATCAAAACAGCTGTTTTGAGATACCTGGTGCTGAAGCTGACTAAGCATATATAGAACCTTGTTTAACACTCCAAGCTGGAGAAGACCATCTGGGGAAAATTATGCTATATTCACAATACAACTGACTATTCTAAACTGTACAAATTTGTATCCTGAATCTAACACTGTATTGTTGTTGGCAACAGAACTGCTTTACCATATCTTTCTGCTTACTGTATCCTCCTACAAATAATACATTTCTCATTTTTTTCCTTTCATAACGGGAGCAAAATACTGAAAAGCATGGGCCTGGATATATTTCCAGTATGTATCTACAGACATGGACTAGAATAAGCTTCTCTTGCATTTCACTTTTAAAAAATGACCCTGTTTTAAATGATGATAAGAATGTCATGTTAGGTTCACAATGTGTCATTCCATTCTAAGCTCAGCTATGAGTGCTAACTAGCAGCGTAATCCTATTCTACGTATACTCAGAAATATTCTTTTTGTTGAGTTCTGTGGGTCTTACTCCTCCTAAAACTCATATGTTTATCCACCCTCCATAATTCAGTCTATATGCATGCCTTTCCACATGCAATGCTCATTTTATGCATGAATATTCTTCTAACCCTAGGATATTTGGAATATTTAAATACATAACATCTTCACAATGCTAGTTCTCTGGACCATAAATTACTGCTATTTACAAATGATAATTGCAAGAAACCGAAATCACCATGTTCTTGTTATTGTTGTTAACTTCCTTCTAGTTGATTCCTGGAGACCCCATGGATGAGACATCTCCAAGACCCTCTGTCCTCCACTGCTCTGCTAATTTCTGCAACCTCATTGCTGTGAGATTTAATTAATTAATTAACTAATTTCTATGCCTCCTTTCTCCCAAAAAGGGACTCAAGGCAGCTCACATTATAAAAACACATTTTAAAAGATTAAAAAACACACACACACAATTAAAACAACCTAATTAAAATACTACAAAGTTAAAATTTAAAACATACAAAAGTTTTTAAAAAATCTAAAATAACTCCCCCAAATAAAGCCACCCTTGCATGATTTTAAAGAGCCTGCCTGCAGAAAAATGTTTTTACCTGCTGGCGAAAGGCCAGTTGGAAGGAAACCAACCTAGCCTTCTGTGGAAGGGAGTTCCAGAGAGTGGGAGCAGCCACCGCAATATTTCATATGGAGGGAGAAATAAATAATTATTTTATCAGATCCTCTAGAAATGTGTGACTTCTTGGCATGGGAAAATATAATGTTTCTATGAAAGGGATACTTTCGAGAAAAACAACAACAAAGCTCTCTATATATGAAAACAAAATGGTAGACATTGCTGTGAATGAGGGATATGCCACGTTAGAAAATAATATAAAAATTGGTCTTTAAAGGCACAATTCCCAGTATTTTCACAAGCATTTCACTCTTTAGAGACATAATAGTAAACTTTGAAAATAATCTTTACATTTGTTCATGATGGAAAAACACTTTCAGCATTTTCCCTCACTAGTAAAATAATGAGTTCAGAAATAATGTCTTCACTGATGACATTGTCTGCTTTTATTACCCATATTAACAATCGCCATATTTATGGAAAAAACAGATAAAAAACATTAACATTTGATGGGCTGTCATACAAACTATAAATGTGCTACATTTGGTGTTAAGTGTCTGTATAGGAAAATTAGCTTTTCTTATTTTATAAGCTCCATCTGTTGAACTGCACACCATGTAAGCTCACGTGACCCAAAACAATATTGTTTATTACCTCAGTGTCCCAAAACAAAATGCAGAACATTCTTCAGTTTGTTTCCCTCTTTTCCTTCTTTGGCTTTGTTTTCTTTTCAATTCACTTCCCAATTTTAGTCTTGTGCTGTTTGTAAACTTACAAAAATATTAACAGAAAAGAACAATGTCCTGGTCAGTTTCCATTTCCAGTTGTATTATTTCTTTTAGAACAATCAGACAGAATGTAATAAAAGTTTGGCATGTAAACTGGAAATAAGAGAGCAGATGTCAGTCAAGTTGACACATCCACAGGCTTTACTTGGTCTGTCAAGATCTAAGAGTATCATTCCCTTAATAAAATTCCAGTAAGAACTAAAAACACAATAGAAAAATGATGACCTTGCTGGAAACATTGGTTTGAAAGTCACTCATTATTCCTTCTGTTAAAAATTGTCCAGGGCTCTGCTTTGAAGCAATTTGAATCAAAGTTTAACTCAGCAATGAGTGACAAGGTTGCTAAGTCATTCTCTTCTGAGACCGAGATCTGCCACCAGACCAGAGTTTGGAAAAGTTTATTTGAAAAACTATCAGAATCTGTGCTTTTAAAAAAGTAAAATTCCCAAGCTCTGTTAAGCAATGTGAAAATTGCTTAGCGATAAGGTGGGACAATTGTTGGAGCTCCTGCCTCTTTGCTTGCTTGTTTATTAAATTATCAGTAGTCATGATCACATTGAGTCTGTAAAGGCTGAGATAAAGGTTGAAATCCCCTTCCCATGGTGGGCCTTGTTTAACCCATCTACTTGTGTCTGCTCTCATTATTTCTTGTTTGGCATCAAGAATATATACTCCAGTTTGGGTGGAAGCCTAGAAAGGAAATTTCTAGCCCCAACTGTTCTTTCTTTTTTCCTGATAATGTTATTGGGTTCCATGTGGGTCCGACAGTCTTTCAGGGGAAAGAGAGAGCAAGACGATTGGTGGTTACTTCCAAATGAGTCTATAAAAGGCTGTGAGCTTCTCGTGACATCAACATGCTTGTGGGATTTGCCTTAGGATTGTATTGTTGAGGGGAAATATAGCAACCTGCGTTGCTCACATTTCACTTATTGGATTTTCCTTTAGTACAGGTACTTGTTTGCTTTGACTGATTTAAACTAACTGTGGTGGAAAACTGAGGTAGGAAAGAAAAAAAAAACATACTTGTTATCATCCCAGTGCCCGTGAGAATATGTTTGGCACATTCTAGAATTCACAAAGTATAAAACATATTTATGTTCTTATTGAGGCAAAACCTATGTTTATTTCTTGCTTTATTTGAGCTAGACATCTTACACATATAAAAACAGACACACAATAACTTTACAACAGTATCATTAATGTTGGTGACATTGGTTTGAATAAAATGATTTGTGCACCATAACTACTGTTCAATAATATATTCAAAAATTATTACTACTCTAACTCTTGTATTTGTATGGAAATTCTCTCCAGCAGGCTCCAAAACCTTGTAAAATGTTCACGTATAGCAACACTTTTTCAACACAGCACAGTCAAATGAGAGCTCCACTTCTTGTGAAACGTTCCCAAAGGGACTAAATAAAAAGATCAAAAGAATGGCCAAGACTTTGCGTCACAGATATATTTACAAATGCACAACTGTGTATCATCTCCTGACTTGACTCTCCAAACCTGCCTTAATAGCTTGCACCTGCACTGAACAATGGAAGTCTGTTATGCTGGGGATTAGAGTGCTGCAGGATGATATTTCCTACTCCCTCCTATTAGTGAGCTGCAGTGTAATGAAGAGTGTCCTACTTATGATAATGGCATCACAGCTCTTTGGTGGAAGAAAGCTCAAAATGTCATCCTGCAGTGCCAGCTGTTGGCTCTATCGTTCCTGCAATTGTGGCCATGGTGCCATGATTCAAAACACTGAACAGTTACAAATGTATAGGTCTATCTTAAACAGGATGCCAGGCAATATTTGAAAATATTCAAAAATGTTTTAAAATTATGCTTTTCAAATTCTTGGCCAGCCCCAAGAGAAGTCTCCTTCCCACTCCCCCAGTTCCATGATATAATGAACCAGTCCCAGAACCCTCCTCTATGGATGACATAGGTATTCATTGAATTCCTACTCCCCCCCCCACCTGCCACAGATAAGGTACAAGTTATCTTCTTAGTCCTATTCCCCCCCAGCCTGGCAAAAAGGGCCCTCACTCTGTTTTGTAAATCTCTCAGGAATAACAGATTATCTGCATATGATAAATGAATCCCATAGGCTCTGTAGAGCTCAGGCCTCTAAAAATCATCCAAGGATGTGGCAAAAAGTGGCCCAACCCCTTCCTTAAACCATTTCAAACTCCCAGGCTCTGACAGTGTACCCAGGATTTCCTTCCCTGTGTCATACCTGATGGGCAAAACAGCAGACCATATTATGTAAACCCTGGGCAAACTGGTCTGTATAATCCTCGTGTTATGAATGGTCTGAACATTCAAGGCCTTGCCCTTCAACAAACCTAAGTTCTTATCCCACCAGAGAATGACCATAATGTCTGGTGGAAGTACAGCATTAGCTAGACATGGGGAAAACTATAGATAATATGAACACAGTAAGTAGCCTATCACATGAACTTTAAAACTGGCTCAAGCGTCCTGGACTGTAGCTGTGACGCAGAATGGAGGTGGGGATTATCACATGCTAAATCACTGTCTAATCGCCAGCCACCATCAACCCTGGTCCAAGCTGGGTCCCAGGCATGCTCCGCCAGCACTTTTTCAAAGTCAGAAACTTTCTGGCTTCTAAAAAGTGCTGGCGGAGCATGGATAGGAACTGGGCTGATGGAGACCAGCGATCAGGCAGTGATTTAGCATGTGATAATCCCTGCTTCCATCCCGTGTTCCATCTGCAGCCCGGGACGCTTAAGCTGATTTTAAAGTTCATGCGATAAGCTCCTAAATTGGACATATTTAGGCATGACTGAATTATAAACATAATCATGGAATGTTTAGCTGAAAAAGTTGAATTGCTTGTTATCACTCTTTTTATTGCAGCAAGGAGAGGGAATTGACTTTATTTGCTATCATTATCATCGGTTATCATTCACACAAAGAAATGCCTATTTTTCTATAAATCGTTCAGAATTTCTTCCTGTTCACATGAACACATAAACATTCTTTAAAAGCACGAAGATTGTTTTATAGAAAAAGATGGAGAAAAAGAGAAAGTGGAAGAAAGGAATAGGGCTACATGCAAAGGATGTGTTCTTTTTCTACTGTAAGCAATGTGTGTGTCCTCTCATAAACAGTCCCTGTCATTAGACCAAGTTGGACAAACATTCCAGTTGATGATGGAAGTGGTGCCAACATTTTGGAGAGCAGAGCTGTATGTGGGCAGACACCTCATATAATCTAATCTACCTTGAGGTTTTCTCAGCTAAAGTGGAGTTTCATCTCTAATGCTGAAGTAAAATTCAGCTGCGAGTCTGCACAGTCCATCTGCTGTACATGGGATTGGAATTGCCATTGTGTCCGTTGCCACAGGCAAAAAACTACCTTTGTCTGGTACTGATTTTAGAGGAAGTCCTTCCTCCATTTGATGATGATGATGATGATGATGATGATGATGATGATACTTATTTATATCCCACCTCTCTACAAAAAGCAATCGGGGCAGCTTACAAAGTTAAAATATACAGTCCAAACCCTCAACCCACCCCCCTTTAAAATACAATTAACAGCGTGGAATTAAAACATGAAACATACTTAAAAAACAATACAATAACTGTGATGAAGTCGGAGGTCAGCAGTTAGATTTTCCTTCCGATGGCCAGAGAACTATTCAGGAAAGACCTGCTGGAAGAGATCCGTCTTTATAGCTTTTTAAAAGCTGTTTAGACTGGTAATATGATGGATCTCGTCCGGCAGACCATTCCACAATCTGGGAGCAGCAGCTGAGAAGGTCCTCTGGAAGGTCGTTGACAGCCTAGTTTTACAAGGCTGTAACAAATTTTTCCCTGAGGATCTAAGTGTGCGGGGAGGATTATATAGAAGGAGGCGGTCCCGAAGATGGGTTTGACCCAAGCCATTTAGGGCTTTAAAGGTGATAACCAACACCTTGTACTGGGCCCGGAAACTGATCCATCAAGCACACTGCAACATGTAAAATACTTTAATATAGTGTGCCCTTTTTATACACGGGGGATCCGTTCCAGACTCCCCCCCCCCGTGTAAAAAAAACCACGTATGCTCAAGCCCCATTGAAAGTAATGGGGCTTGTGCATGGTGTGGCGGCGCGGTAACATAGCAGCACCACGGGCATGCGCCTCATTAAGGTTAATGGGATGTGCCACCGCTTCCACCCCATGTGCTCCCGCAGGCTCCCTCTCAGCTTTCAGTATATGCTGAAAGCCACATATAGTGTGCCTGCGTATGGTGCGGGCACACTATGCAAGTTTTTGTTTTCTCTAGCTCCTCATATTTTACTAGTTTAGGAGACATTAATATTTTCAACATACATTATTGGATGAGAGTTCATAATGTATAGCAATTTTGGGTGGCTCTAATTATATCACTTAAGTAAAACCAAGCAATTTGTCAAAAATCATTTAATCTGGGCTGCATCTGCTACTTGTTCTTGTGTGCCTTGAAGTAATTTCTGACTTATGGTGACCCTAAGACAAACCTGTTATGGGGTTTTCTTGGCAGGTTTCTTCAAAGGGGATTTGTCATTGCCATCCACAGAGTGTGTGACTTCCCTAAGGTCAGCCAATGAGTTTTGATCATGGAGCTGGGAATCGAACCCCTGTCTCCAGAAGTCCTAGTCCAACGCTCAAACTACTACAGCTCACTGGCTCATCTACATCATACTGATTCATCACACTGCATCTGTACTGTAGAAATAATGCAGTTTGACACTGTTTTAACTGCCATAGCTCACTGCTATGGAATTCTGGGATTTGTAAGATATTTGACCTTTTCTGTCAGAAAGCTCTGATGCCCCACCAATCTACAAACCCCAAAATTCCATAGCATTGAGCCACGACAGTTAAAGCAGTGTCAAACCGCATTATTACTATAGTACAGATGCAGCCCTGTTGTATGCCTGTGTGTGTGTCGCTGCTTATATAGTTGTGAGAATATAGTAAATTTACAAGTAAATATATGTCCCCTAAGTTACCAGTCAAAGACAAATCCTCCTCCTCCTCAAAATCCTCCCAATTATCACTGTCTCCAACTTATACAGGACAAACTAGGGGTGTTCTTACCTGTCTTCTTGAGATTTGCTAAATCTCTTGATGTTTTGGTAGTCCCTGAACAAATGGTAATTAGGGCAAGACACCCTATCTAGCCTGTCTTTCTACTCCAAGAGTCAAGCCACCAAAATCTTTCCCACGGGAGTCCCACAATCATCTTGCAAGAGTCTTTCCCCACTTGCTAAGTTATTTTCATCCCCATTCTAGGGATGGGACATGAGATCTCTGGGGTCCTATTTGTGATTTTGTTTGTTTTTGTTTTTTTGCTCCAGACTTGCTTCCTCGTGGGGTTTGCTTCTTACCCCAAACTTCTTCCTTCAGCTCCTTTTGTTCCTCTAGCAGCTTTTCCTCACTGCCTCACTTCACCCTCTCAGTTTCCACTCTCATCTCTTTTCCAAATCTTTCTTTCAACTCTCCCCTTAATTCAGAGGTATAATGTTCATTTGAAAGGTTCCTTGGAAGCCACAGATTTGGGCATTTTCCCCACTGTAAGTACAATTGCAGCAGATCCTGGGTTAACATGACGAAGAAGAAGAAGAAGAAGAAGAAGAAGAAGAAGAAGGCTTACTACTCAACTTTTTTAAAAAAAACAGTCACAGCATGTAATATAAGCTGATCCAGCCATACCTCCAATTCCATATAAAGACAAAAGATTCTCATTGCCCCCCCCCCCCCCAAGAAGAGTAAAAATAGCTTCAGGAGTATGAAGATGGTAAGACAGACTTAATTGAATGCTTAGCTGAAATAAAATGAAGTTTTTTCCCTTTGTGGTTGAGTGTGACATCTTTCAGCAACCAAGAGAAAACACATTTCATTTTTTTCAAAATCGTTTCCAGTGACCATGCACAGTAAATAATACAGCACAGAATGTATCACTGAACAATCAACTGTTGATGGAATCACAGTCATTTTTATAGGCTAGCTTACATTTACAATCAGAAGTATCACAGAGGTCGCAGCCCTGTTTCTTGTCATACAGCAACTGAACAAAGTTGAACACACACAGTGAGACACTTAGGTGGCCAGCTGGCATGGCGGTAACTGCATAATATCATTTGCCCACCCACATAGAGAAGGTTTTAAAAGTAATAAAAAAGGATACAACAGTAGTTTTGCAAGAGGACCTGGCTCTAAACAATTAACACATTAGATAAGCTTGTGTACATCATACAGAGACAGTGGAAACACTAGTAAATCTCTAAGCCATTTAATAATGTTGTCATGTTTTTACGGAATGGAACATTATATAATGAAACTAACAAACAGATTTACAAACACTTTGCTTTTTTCAGTTATAGGCATGAGAATGAATGTAAATTGCTGGCTTTAACAGCAGGGTTATAGCTTAATATTCTATATGTTTAGTCTGTTTTTACCTCATGAGTTTATAGTCTACATGAGGCTTAGGGGTGGGTTACACTTGATTATGACCTCCATGTAAGTGCCTCAGAAGTTTATGGGACTGCTGGCAGACCATGCTCAATGGAGTTCAATTTGTGTGGTCTATCATTTCTACATGGCAACTGAGGACTTGGTCAACATGACCCTTTCCCTATATCCAGTTGATAGAAATGTTGGCTCATACCTTGGTCATCTCAGGGTGTATCCACACCATGGAGTTATTGCAGTTAAATCCCACTTTAACTGCCATTCCTGCATCTAATGGAGTTCTGGGATTTGCAGTGTAGTGAGATAACATGTTTTTCTATGCTATAGAGCTGTATTACTGTAGTTCTAGGCAATGCACTAGAGCTTTCAAGCAAAGCATTCTAAGGATCTTACCAAACTACAGGTTTACATAGGATGGAGCACTTAAAAGAATTATCAAGCATCCATAATTGCATAGTATGGATTCACTATCTTCCATATTAACTAGCACAACATTCTGCTCTTTAGTCTTCACTTATCTAATCTTGGCCCTGTCACCAATATTCAGCACTCCACCACTCAACTCACTCACCACTTTTTGTTCTGATCATGTTTTCCTTCTTTTTCTAGACTGAATTCAGGCTTGTAAACTGCAGAGATCCACTTACATTTGAAAGAAGGGTAAAAGGAGAAAAATTTAAATTATTTTTTTCTCACTAATATTCTCCCTTGGAGTATAGGTGGGCAGCCCACCTCCCCAACAGTGTGGAAAATTGCATCAGGGTGACAAGTGTGAGGAGAATTGATACCACTGCTTCCTGCTCATAAATAAATAAATAATAATAAAACTTTTATTTTTACCCTGCCTCTCTGTCAAAAGACAATCGAGGCGGCTTACAATTAAAACATCCATACAATAACCCAATGCCCCAGTTTCTCTTCCTCCCCTAAAACATCAATTAAACAAAAATAGGCAACAAGAGATTGGGGATACAGGGTGTTCAGTGAGATAGTGGTATTCAATTAGTGGCCAGGTTTGCTATTCAAGAAAGGCCTGCTGGAAGAGATCCATCTTGACAGCCTTTTTAAAGCTGTCTGAGCTAGTAATATGATGGATCTCCTCCAGCAGGCCATTTCATAATCTGGGAGCAGTTGAGGAAAAAGTCCTCTGGGTTTTTGTGGTCAGTCTGGTCATTATAGGATGTAGTAAATTCCTCCCAGAGGACCCAAGTGCCTGGGGTGGATTATATGGAAGGAGGCGGTCCTGTTGGTTGGACCCAAGCCATGTAGGGCTTTAAAGATCATAATCAACACTTCGTTCTATGCCCAGAAACTAATAGGCAGCTAGTGAAGCAATTTTAGAATAGATGTAATATGGTCTTTTTTGGTTTTTTCCAGTGACCAGTCTGGCTGCCATGTTCTGGACTGACTGGAGTTACCTTCATGTACAGTGCATTTCAGAAATCGAGTTATGAGGTTACCAGAGCATGTACCACAGTTTCCAGGTCCCCAAGGTATCATCCAGAGCAATGAGTCTAGGAACACTCCCAGACTGTGAACACAATCCTTTAAGGAGAGTGTGACCCCATCTAGGACCGGTTGGTGTATCTCAATATCTGGATTAGGATAAGGCAACCATGGCAGTCTCCACTCCATATCCTGTCCTAAAGCTGCTTTGAAATGTATCTAGATAACTAGTTTCATCCAAGACAACCTGGAGCTGAAGAGCAACAGCCCTCTCGATCACTTTGTTTAGAAATGGCAGATGGGATACTGACCTATAGCTGTGCATATCCAGAGGGTACAGGGAAGTTTTTTTTCCAGAAGCTGCCTAATGACCGCTTCCTTCAAACAAGATTTAAATTGACATTCCCTAAGGGATTCTCTCAACAACATCATGAAGGCATCTCCACCCTGGACCGCCAGCCATGATGGGCAATGATCAAGAGGGCAAGTTGTCTTCTTCACACTACCAAGGAGCTTGTCCACATCCACAGTATTCACAGACTGAAACTGATTCAGTATAATCCCATTCACAGAGTTTCTGGACACATCATCAGTCAGTTCTGCTATGATACCATCATCCAAGTCAGCCCTTATGTGAGAGATTTTATCTGCAAAATAGCTGTTAAATGCATCACAGAAGGCTGTTGTTGGGTTGAGCAAGAAATGGTATCTGAGTCACTTCCCTTACAAATACAAATACAAATACAAATACAAATAAATACAAATAATTTATTACAGCACACGGCCAGCACAAAGTTCCCTTACCAACCTAAACAGTTCTGCTTGACGGGAATTTGTAGACATAATAAGTGCAGAGCAGAAAGAATTCTTCGCTGTACGTATTGCCACTCCATAGGAATAAAGAAATTTCCTATGGCATGTATTGTCAAACAAGAGTTGAGTCTTCTGCCAGTGGTGCACTAGTGTCCAGTCTGCTTCATATTCCTCAGCTATTTGGTATACCATGGCTTACAGTTGGAAGCAGGCTGAAAAGGACACTTAGGAGCGATTGTGTCAATAGCCTTGGTGAGATCGTTATTCCAGGTGTTAACCAAGGCTTCAACAGAATCACCGGTGTTACCAATCATTAAACCCTCTAAGGCTTTCTGGAATCCAGCTGGTTCTGTTAGCTTCCAAGGGCATACCATTCTAATGGATCATCCACCCCCGATGGGGCAAACAGTGGACTTCAGCTCAACCTTGACCAGGAAATGATCCATCCATGACAATGCGGTGGTATTAATGACCTCCGCCCATGGATACCCCTGTTCTGTACTGAAGACCACATCAAGTGTATGTCCTGCACAATGTGTAGGCCCAATGCCCAATTGGGATAGGCCCATGTTTGTCATGGACTGCATGAACTCCTGAGCCGCACTTGCTAAGCTTGTTAAACTGGTCTTGAGTGGAATGGTGAAGTCGCCCCAAATTAAAAGTCTGGGTGACTCCAACAACAACTCTGAGACCAGCTGTGTCAGCTCAGCTAGGCAGTCTGTGAGGCAACGGGGTGGACGGTATACTAACAGAATCCCCAAACTATCCTTAGTATTCAGACTTAGGTACATACACTTGAAGTGGACTGTTTACCAGACAGATCTCCTGGTCAAGATAAGGCTGTTTCTATGAACTAAGGCCACTCCACCCCCTCACCCACTTTCCCTTACCTGCTCACTAACGGAGTACTCTGCTGCACCCATGTAGTGGCACTGTCATCTCCCAGCCAGGTATCCATGAAGCAAGCCAGGTCAGCTTCTTCATCTATGAGAAGATCATAAATAATATGAGTCTTATTTTTAACCAACCTGGCATTGCAAAGGAGCAAGATAAGGTTCTGTGGTTCATGAATTACAATCAATGCAGTTGCCTATAAACATTTCTTTGCGGACAGGTGCAGTAGTGGAGTATCATGGAGAAACAATTTTTCAAATGTTATGCCATTGAAATACTCCTCTTATCAGTCTCCGCCCTCACCCTCCAGAAGGATAACAAAAGGCAAAGAATTAATTAGCAAAGTGAGAACAGCACAAATTACTCCTTAAACCATTGCAATAATGGCATAATTCTGTAATAATTAATGCTAACAAGTTAATTTTAACAAGTGATATTGCAAGTTCTGTTCTCCCAGGATGATTCTTAGTGTGAAAATAAGTTCTTCCACTGATGCATCTGTATACAACCCTTGTATAGTACAGTACGCCTTTACTTTACACGGGGGGATCTGCTCTGGTCTCCCCTGCGTAAGGCAAATACCACCTATGATCAAATCCCATTTAAATGAATGGGGCTCGTGCACGCGGTGGCGTGGTGGCACAGCAGCACGTGCGTGCCATAGGCACACACCCCATTTGTCCCTATGGGAGTGCCACCCCTTCTCACCACGCAGCTTTCAGCCTATGCTAAAAGCTGCATAAAGCGCGCCCACATATGACGTGGGTGCACTGTATTACTGTAAGCCAATCAGGACATGTCTTCTTATACTCTGAAGCATCATGTCTACTCCTGGTGCTCTAAAAACAAAGTAGTGTGATCACTGTATAATGACTGCTGTAGATGAGGGAGGAAGGAAAAGAGGGGGAGGGAGAGGGAGCAAGAAAGGGAGATACAATCACCATAGTCCTTTCAAGTACCACAAATGAGGCTTAGGGAGGAGGGGGGAATACAATAGTCCTGTTCCCTCCATTTCTGGCTGTGTTGTCCTCCATGCATGGAGGAAGATAGCTTGAACATGGGAGCTCTCCACATGATATGGGGTCCTAGAAAATAAGGATTCCAGACAGAGTGGAGCACTTTCATTGAAATACTGGGATTTCATGGCTTGAAGCACTCAACAAAAAAGAGGGGGGGATCTCACATGTCTGTCTTAATATCTTAGTTCTGTGAACACTTGCAGTCCTTGAAGGTGGTATACATACAGGGGGAACCACACAACAATGATACTACAAGCCTTAGCTTGTAACATACTTGCCAATGTGATTAATTAGTACTGATCCATCTGTCCTTCCCCATATCTCATTTATAATGGCTTTTCTGATGAAACACTTAAGGTTAAGGGTGTGTATTAACAGTTTGCAAGATGTTCAGCATTTATCTGCTAGGATTAAAAACCACAGATTGTCACACCTGATGACAACAGCTGACTGTCATGTTGATCGGTGTGTTTATTGCCTAGAAACAGTCCCCTGTGTGCATTTTTCCATATGGCATTCTTGACAAAGCAAATCTATTGCAACCAGGAGAAAAATTGCCAACTGGTGTCACCTGTTTAGTGTGAAAAGTTATTGCCAACTTCAAAGGGGCAGGGGGGAAATGAGGCCTACATCAAACAACAATCAAATCAGAACATCTACTTTTAGTTCAAAACTCTTTTAGTTCTGACTTTTCTTTTTAAAAAAATCATTTGTTTCTTCCCTTTCTTAATATATATTTCAGCTCCATGTGCCTTTTGGAGCTTTAAGATGAACATATGTACAAAAGGCATCTCCACCTGTTTTACAGATGCCATTTATATTTCATATTGTTAACACAAATCAGGTACAATTAATTTTCTTTGCCACAGAAAGACCTAATATGATGGGTGTCCATATGGTTTAAATAACATTCAAGGTCTTGTTTACATATTTCATGAATTAAACACCTTTTTTTCTTAGCTGCTGGTAGGTTATCCAGATAATCAATATGGGTGAGGCCTGGCATTTGTCATTATACAAAAATTAAAGTGATTGCCAGATGTGGAATGAAGTAGGAATTTGATATGAAAACAGATTCATTTGATTAAAAAAACCAAGCGTTTTACACAGGTCCAAATAGTGAATGGTAGTATTTATTGATAGACAAAGGGAAAAGGTACCTTTGTGCTATAATTTGTGTCCCAATTTAAAAAAAAAAACATTATCACACGCCAAAAGTTATCATGTATATGTTAAATGCATGTCAGAAACACTGAAAAAATGCACACAAGAAGCTGTTTATTAATGTAAAGGAATGTGTCATATGCATGTGTCAAAGAATTAGATAATTTTGGTTGTACTTATAAAATAAGAATAGCAAATAAGTGAACAAATGCACAGCCAATAGATAGATAGATAAATATTTATTACAGTCACGGACCAGCATAAGAGCAACAAAATACAACATACAAAATACTACATAAAAAAACTTATAAAAGAAATAAAATACATATAAATATTCCTAAAATAATAAAAAATACAAATACAGACAAAAATCTTTCAGAGGACAGAACCTAGGTAATTCTGTCAAAACCCAACTAGAAGCTCAATTACCAATCCGTTGTGCAAGTCACCACCCATCAGATTTTAATTGCTGCTGCACAAAATTTAGCTACTTTATGTGTTATAGTAGTATTACTATCTGGAAGCAGAAAGGAAAGAAAATACTGCTCTGAACATCCTGAATGTTTGCGGAGTGTTGGTAAAATAAGCTCAGTGTGTAGATGTCTATCGTATAGACACTCGAAAAGTACATGTTCCACTGACTCTATTTGACCAGACTCACAAGGACAGTGTCTTTCCAGATATGAGATCTTCTTATAGTATCCTTCAGGGACAGCCGAAGGAAGAACATGACATTGAGCTAAGGTGAAGGCATTATGGTGTTTGGGCACTTCTTTGTTACTTATATATGCCATAGGAGCTGTAAAGTATCTACTGTTTTTACTGACAATAAAGGAAAAAGACCTAGCTATATCCATTTGGCACCCAATATCAGTGATAGAACTTTAGTTATAACTACCTGATTCCATTTAGACTGTATTTAGATTGGAGCAAGTCCAGTAAGTGAGGATGATGATTTGAGCCAATAATTGAGTATGGACATCCATATTGTAGACTCTATCTTTATAAAGCCTATCTTTATTAGCAACATATTTGGGACTTGAAATACTGATCTCAAGGATTTTCCATTCCATTGGAAGTAGGAAAACACATGGGGACTATGTTGCCAGCAACACTCAGAGGAGCTCATTTGCTGTTAAAAAAAAAATTACAGGGTAAAAGGAGGAGATTTTATACCAGCAGTTCTCAAACTATTTGAAGCAAAGACAATAGCACAACTCTTATGTGATGCCCAGCTAGGCCCTTTCTCAAATTTTGCTCCATTAGAACTTATACAGTTCTTAAGATCAGTATTTCAAGTCCCCAAATGTATTACCAATGCCACTCTACAATTGGAGACAGGCTTCATAAAGATAAAGGCTAGAGTATGGATATGGTTTCAGTCAATATGGTTTCAGACCAGACCAGTAATGCAGCTGGTAGTACAGTTCAATGTATATTACGTTGTTATACAATTGTTGTTGTTGTTTTAGCTTTTTGTCTCTTTTCTGCAGACAAGGTCAAAGAAAAGGAAGATGAAACCTTGTTATTCTTTTGCTACATTATCATCACCCTAGCCATCAAAGCTTTTGATTACCAAGAATTAATACACTGGTGTGCCAATACATTTAAAAAAGAAAGAGCCCTTTCTTGAACTTTTTTTTATTATGTGCCATCTCCATGTGACTATAACAGCTGATGTGAATAAAGCAAAAAGCAAAAAGAAGAAATAAACATTGTTCAGCACAGAACTCCATCCAAATTTTCTCTTTTAACTATCTCACACTTTCTATTTGATGCAAATCTTCTCACGGGAGTTGTACTCCACTGCAATTAAGTAATGGTTACTATGATATACAAATTATGTTGTATAAACCTAAAAACATTTGGAAGGTGCTTGAAACTACTGGCTTTGATGTTTGGGGCATGTCTGCTGCCAACCTGAGAGAGAACAGATTGGTTTCCAAAGGCTAAAACTCAACCATAAAAGTGAGAAAAGCTTTTGTAGATATGGATTTGGATCAGGTCTGCTTTGGTTTATCAGAATAGAGTGTTTATCGCATGGGACGTAAACCGCTCCTCAGCACGTTCCTACGGGGGCGAGCGGGCGCGTGCATGTAACGCGATGGGCACCGGATGGGGCCCAAAACGCGACTTTTCAGCATGGGGGCTGCGCCGCGCATTCCCATCGCGTCCCAATTCGGTTCCAGAGGGCGCCATTTCTGGGGACGCTTTGAAACGTTCCCAGAATGGCGCCCTCTGGAACCGAATTGGGACGCGATGGGAGAAGCGCAGCGGCGGCCCCCCGTGCGATAACCGTGTTTTGGGCCCCATCTGGTGCCCATCGCGTTCCGTGCGCGCCCCCGCTCGCCACCCGTTAGAACACGCTGGGGAGCGGTTTTAAGCCCCATGCAATAAACTTCTAGAAGTGTCATGACACAAATAATCCTTTTTATTTTGTTATTTATTTGAGAGGGACTGTTGCTAACCTTGCATAAAATTTCCTGCATTACTCAAAGCAGGGAGTTTCATCAGAACCAAAAAATTATGGGAATGATTATTTTAACCTGAGCATTTCTGAGAGAGTCCAAGAGGCTGAAGCAAGTAAAAGGGGAAATACTAACATAAAAATATTTATTTTATAAAATGAATGTGTATGCCAATAGTACACTGAGTTCAGAACACTATAAAAACATCTCAAGAAGATTTATGGTGCATATTTGGGGGAAATAAATTTATATTTGTGATATTTCATAGAGGAATTGCTGTGTAATGATTTATCAAAAAGACACATTACTTCTTTCATTAATCCTTCAGTGAAAAATCTGTAATTATGAGAGTTAGCTATGAAGGTTGGAAGATTTGGTCCCTTTGCACTATACTTGGAGGAAACAGGGTACTTGGAGGACCGCCTCTCCCATATATCTGCCACCGCACTCTCAGATCGGCCGGAAGCACTTGTTAAGGGTTTCCAAGTCAAAATACACTTGACTGCACAAAGGGTGTTTTCCATCTCGGCCCACAGCTTTGGAAGTGAACTCTTTCCCGATGAGCTCCGCTCTGTCACCTCTCTTGGTCTCTTTAGGAAGGAACTAAAGACCTTTCTCTTCCGACAAGCTTTCCCCCATGTGTCTGACTCATGCTTTTCTCCCTGTTTACATGGTTTCTTCCAGCTAGTTTGTGTTTTTCGTTTTTTTTGCTGTTCGTATTTTTATAGTGTTTTAACGTAATAAGCTGTTTTTATGATGTTTAATTGTATGTTTTGAATTCTGTTTTGTATTCCCTTTTTGTTTGTAACCCGCTTTGATTACCCCTGGAACGAGGGCTATAAATAATAAAAAACAATCATTTAATTATATATCTTTTATTATCTTTTATTATTGATTTATAACACATGGTGATCTCGCATTTTTATCATCTGACAATGAAAACCTAACTGTATTCCATTACAGTTATGTATTCCATTCTATACGAAAATCATGTTTAGGATCCTTCATTACAGTCCCTATTTAAAAAAATCATGGTTAGGACCCTATTGTTAGTGTCAACTAAAGTACATATAGAGACTGTCCAGACTGGCCATTAAGACCGGCCTGGGGGTGGAGTTGAGGGTGTGGTGTCCACACGACACACAACCCGACTCCACCCCCAGGCCAGTGTGACACCGTGTGCCACATCACACGGTGGGTGGTGTCATGGCGTTCTAGATGACGCAGTGCCAAAGGAATGCCAAAAAGCCATGGTGCCAGTGGCTATGGTACCCTTTCTGCAGCACAGAAAGGAGACGCTTTTGTGATTCCTTTTTGCATCGTGGAAAGGCGAGATCAGGGCCATGGCATGCGGTTGCTGTGGCCCTCATTTGGTGCTAAAAGAGGCAGCTGCAGGCCGCCTGTTGGGGTCGTTTGTACAGCCCCATAGTGAATCAATTGGATATATCTATGTCTGACTTGACAGTAAGGGCTGTTCAACAGTGGAGCACACTTCCTGAGTGTGGCAGAGGAGGTTTTTAAACAGAGGCTGGATGGCCATCTGTCAGGAATGCTTTGATTGAGAGTTCCTGCATGAAATATCCCTCTGAATGTTCATTTAGCATCTGCAAGTGGAGCCACCTAAACACAGAAGTAGAGAGAAAATTGTAGTTTGAAGGTACTTCGTGGCCATAGGGCTCCTCTTTCTGGGTATCTGAAGCAAGAGCAGATGTGTTGGTTTGTAGAGGTTCATTTTGTCCCATGATTGGTTTTCTTCTTCATGCTTTCTTTTATATTTGTAAATGAAACAGATACAGTGTACAAAACAGATAACAGTGGGCCTTTAGTATCTGGTGGGGTTTGGTTCCAGGACCCTCAGTGGACACCAAAATCCTTGGATGATCAATTTCCATTAAATACAATGGCATAATGAAATGAATTTCTTTATGTAAAATAGCAAAGCCAAGTTTGCTTTTTTTAATCTATATATTTTTGGAATATTTTCAAGCCATGGATAGTTGAATCTATAGATAAAGAATATGTGGAAATGGAGGTCTGGCTGTATACATTTCTAGTGCTTTATGATCCAAAGTCACCCAGTGTCAAGGAAATAGTGCCCACCCATGTAGGCTCCTTACTTTGGAAAATGGAAGCACACAACAGTACAATTTCTTAAAAACATATCTACTTGAATGCTTTACACTTGATTACATTGACTGATTACAAATTCTCCTGATTACACTGATGGCACTATATAGATAATGACCATGATAATTGATTGAAGGTTGATTGCTTGGTAAGTGCATACACAAAGCATTCAGCCCAAGGAATCATGAAGGAAAGGAAAATTCACCAACATTGAGACCAGTGAAATGTATGTATTGAAAATATCCAAAGTACTAGCTACCAGATTCTGGGGATGTCTCTTCTTTCCATAAGACAAGCAGTATATTGCATGCTACATGCATTTTATGCAAAAATTCTGGACTCACGGCCACTCTCACAACCAAATGTAGAAAATACAGAACATTGGTTAAAGGGTAAAAGTCCCAATGAGATCTCAAATGACCTTCTGAGATGAGCTCTGCAACAAGTGCTTTCTGTACTACTTATGTCACTGAAATTCTCACGTAGACCTCTGCTTAGAATATGCATTTCTCAAGCCTGCAATACTTGGGTTTATTATGAATGAAAAAGCATTTTCCCCACAATTTCCTCTCTGGGTCAAAATATAAGATTATTGTTCCTTAATTTTTTCTCCCTCTAGATTTTTCTCTGATTGTTGTAAAGTGACATATACCTGGCTTACCTTTCCCAAGCTGAATTCTAATTCGGGAGATAGCCGGGTTCTATCACATATAATTCACCGCCAAATCCGCTGACCGAATACAACCCAGATGCAGCCTGGGTCCCAGGAGCACTCAGCAAGCTGCTTTTTAAAGTTGGAAAGCTCCTGGCTTTGAAAAGTGGCTAGCTGAACACTCCTGGGACCTGGGCTGCATCCGGGCTACATTCAGCCGGTGGATTCTGTGGCGAACTACGTGCTATAGAACCCGGCTGCCTCCCAAATTAGAATTCAACTCAGGAGAGGTAAGCCAGGCTTTTTAGCAGTGTGAGAAGCTCCTATGACTGAAACCTGGAATTTTAATTAACTTTAGTTTGCAGGCATAATGTAAGAAGATAAGTGTAGGTGGTGCTGTCTGTCTATAGATGTATATTCCAACACTAAAAAGCTGGAAAGAACTTTCAGAATGGACACAGTCCCCCCCCCCCCGAGAATTCCTTGCAAAATCCCTTAAATGTTAAGCCAATTTACAAATGAACTGAACACAATTTATACTTTGTCAATACATTACTACTATGGATGTCCAATAGATTAGTATGTATCCTGTACCTATAGTTCTAAATGTTTGCCTTTTACTTTATAGATTTTTTTTGTTTTTAAAGTATTTTATTTACAATTTTTGGGGGGAAATTTTTATTTTAATCATTTAAATCCTCCTGCCAGTAAAATATCCAGATATAATGGTATCCACTTCAAGACAATATGTCACTATGTGTTTTTCCTCTTCTTTAGAGTAAAAAGGTTGATATACTTTTTACAGGAATATCTATCTTCTCCTCTGCCCCTAGCACCTGGATT
This sequence comes from Sceloporus undulatus, assembly GCF_019175285.1. Taxonomy (NCBI): domain Eukaryota; kingdom Metazoa; phylum Chordata; class Lepidosauria; order Squamata; family Phrynosomatidae; genus Sceloporus; species Sceloporus undulatus. The sequence continues at coordinate 157,478,492 of NC_056526.1, read as the reverse complement.
TTAAATGCATTAATATCTCTTTTCATTGTAGACAATGTAAAAGTGCTGCTGAAATGAAAACAGGATAGTATAAATTGAATATTTCATATATTAAGACAAATTATTAGTTCTACTCATTTTAAAAAATGTGAAAATGATTGGAACATAACAGGTAACTTCTGTTGCATGATTTAAAATCATTTGAGTGGCAGCTACCATATTGTTATTAAATTCATTCTTGACACTCCATCCCCACTTTTGGCTCAGAATTTAACTTATCAATTAAAACAAAATGTTAACATTCCACAGGAAGCTTGTCCCACTTAATTCAATCTGGCTACGTAATTAGCACCCCATTTATAGACTCCTTTATTTATTGTGACACCCCATTTATAGACTATTATACTAAGGTAGACTAAAAGTACCAAATTGTTTCAGTACTTTATAAAGTGCAAATTGAAATTCCAGGTATAGTGCAAGACCATTTATAAAGTACTATGGGAAAAATGAGTTCATTTTAACAACTCAATTTTTGTAAAATAAAATAACCTCCCTTTGCATCTGTTATAATTTTGGTTTAAAATGGATGCTTCTCTTCTAATGGCCAGATGACTGTATAATTACATTTATTAATTGTTGTTCTGCTTTACCCATGCCATGAAATGTACAGAGCACATCCAGCTGTTCCCACTTTATCACTACAACTGGTTTATGAAATAATAGGCTGAGAGTTCATGACTGGCCCATTGTAATCCAGAATGCTTTGGGGCCAAGTAGGGCTTCCCAATCCAAGTCCAACTCTTTGTATTAATCATACTGGAACCTCAAGTACAGCTATATAAATGCTGTTATTCTTAAACACATATAGAGCTCATATGTCACATTAAGAACATGAGTTGCCAGATGGAGCTTGGTCACAAGTAGGCACTGTGTGCTTGCTGAAGCTTCCAAGTAATTTCCCTAGAGAGGAAGGGCTATGCACACCAAAGGGGAAACAGAAGCTTAAAAACTGACAATAATTAATAATATGGCAGTTACCTGTAACTGGTTACTTTTGGGTAATGAGGGTCCAACAGAGTAACATTTCAAAAATAACAGAAATAAGTAGGAGCTTAGATCCTTGGTATAATAAATAGCATTTCCTACTTATTTGCAAAAGCTAAAAAAAACCTTCAAAGTATTTCTAGCTGCATATTGGCAGTTTGCATAATGATGTTTGCAACAAAGTCAGCATAATGAAGTTTGAATATTGAAAAATTGTCTTACTTTTGTGCACTTTTTAGTACTAAATCACAAAAGTAAAAAAGAATGGCCACATAGTGAAATAAATAATATAATGAGTTATTTTCTCCAAATATAGTTACGAATAATGACTTCCCAAACATTTTAACAAGGGAATGAATTACTCATCAAAACTAACTTCCCTTTAGATCTAATTTGAGAGCCAGTGTGCTGTAGTAATGAAAATATCCAAGTAGGTCTAGGGATGTACCACAGCTCCTAGGATTAAGGTAGGATAGGAATGGGTTTTGTCCATATTTTTTCTGCACACATTTTTTTAAAATAGCTAATGGTTTAAAAAAAAAGCTCATGGTAAAATGGACCAGGAATCTGAGAGGTTGTCCACACTGGCCAAATAAAACAGCTTCAAAGTGGCTTGAATCCAATCTATTTAGATGTCGTAGGAGGTGAAAGTGGGCAGAAATTGACACAAAGCTGCACTCTGGGGCTATAAACTGGAGCAAAAAGAAGCTCTGATACCCCAATTTAACCTCCAAAAATGTGCATCATCGTACATGCATATAAACAGTTTGGCACCAGTATGGGACTGTGGGAAAGCAAAAAATGCAAAAGCACAACAAACAGGGCAAGCTGCCAATGATACAATGGATGTAATTACAACATATGCAAACCAGACAGTCCAGCAGGGGGGGGCATGGGGTGAAGGTCAGGAAAGGAGCACAAAAAAGGCAATGGCAAACCTTCTGTGAGTAATTCTTGCTAAGAAAAATGTATGATATTGTTGCCATAAGTCGGAGTCAACTTGAAGGCACATAACAAGAACTTTTGTCTAGAAATTGAAATTCTCATTTATATGCACTGTACAAATTCAACAGATACAGGGATTTCCAGTATGACTAAACAAACATGTCTCCTTGTCTCCATGAAGCTGTGAAAAGTTATAAGCCAACAGAAAACAAAGTAAGTTGTAATTTGTATGAAGTTTCAGATTTCAAGATCAGACTTTAAGTTGTAAACACTCAAAGGTTCTCTGTTTCCCATGTTCTTTCCTTTTTAAAAATAGTCTCCAGAAACCTGCAGATTCTGGGAAGATCTTGTTTTAAGAATGAATCAGTCAAAACTCTCACCTATCTCTTGTTCTGGGACATTTGCTGTGCAGACCAAGCCCATGCACACTTTTCACTGTAGAGAAAGTACACTTATGATTTCAGCCTTTCAGTGTTTAAAGACCACAGAACTCTTTACTATTTCTAGAAAAGCCTGCTCTCTGTGACTGGTTAGAGTAACACTTGGAAATTTGACATATCATGGGGCACAGCAGCTAGAGCTTGGTGTGTAAGTGTATCCTGTGCCCCATTCTCATGGAACTTAAAAATCATCTCACCAATAAACCACTGTATATATTTCTCAATCAGCCCTTATGGGAGAGCTAAAATGAATAAAAAAAGATGAACAAATCTTTCTGTAGGCCATTTAATGGGGCAAGAACTCTTATGTGAAAATTGGGAAGAAATAAAAAATAATTGCAACAGTCTGCTATAAGAAGCCCCGTAGTGTATTGCACTTAAAAGTACTCCAAGTAATAGCCTGGTGGGGTTTCTGAAAGCATATGAAAATGGTTCTTTTTCTTTTTTCAGCCCTCCTTTTCTCCCTCAAAGGATACCAATTAAGCATCTCTAAATATATACAGACCAACAGTTTTGAATTATAAATTGCATTCTCTAACAGTTACAAAGCCCTTTTGTATCTAAGTGCATTTATTAGTGGTATTAAATACATTTTATTGGCCTAAGATCAGTAAAAAAAACAAGCAAAGCTGTTTGGTCAACCACCCTTGCAGATCTGTTCACCCATGACAATATAAGGCTTTAGCTCACATACATTATATCCATAGATTCAAGACTGATCAATTGCTCTAAAGCGTAACACAATATTTTCACACTGTGGGTAAAAAAAGACCACAGCAAACTGCTCTTAATGTCTGCAACTCAGCTTCTGCTATTTGCTTACAGTCATTGAAGACATATATATATAAAAATGTAATTGGAAGCAATAGTCACAAGACAGTATCATACATTGTGAAATACTATCAAAAGAAAACATTGCACATGTTTTTCGCTGAGCCATCATTTGAAATTTATTGCACTTTCCTATTTGGTCCAGTCTTCAAAGATCATTTTTGTAACAATACTTGACACTGTGGGTGGGATTTTCAAAACAGTCCCCATGGGCTCTATTTTTTCTTTATAGTCAATGTGAGCTTTGCTAGTGGTGACATCAATGGCACTTGATTTATGACATCTCCAATGATATATATTCTTTGGCTGCACTACATGTGTACCTACCCCCATGGTGCACAAAGGACTGTGTATCACAATATACATAATTGGCAATGGACTCCTTGAAAAACCAGCAGCTTATTCAGTAGTAGACTCTCAGTGACATGGGTCCTATTAGTGGAGGCAATATATTGTGGAAAGATGTGGGAGATGGCCTTCTTTGCTATGATGAGCTGATGGTGGAATACCCTCCACTTAGAGAACTGACTGGTACCAACATAGGTATAATTGTAGAACCAAGTACAAACATTTTTTCTATCAAAATTGGGGGGGGGGCAAATTTTCCACATGTGTGTGGTTTTCATTTAGTCTGTATCAGTATGGGACCCATATGATTTTTTTTCCCTCTTAGTATGGGAACCATACATATCAGATGATACGGTCTTTCAGATGGGTCATAACCAGCATGTAAACTTTTGCAGCCTAAGGATGTGGTCAGGATCCTTGGGGAAATAGGTGTCACCACATGTGAACTGGACCTTTGCTCTTTCTGGCTCATTAAACAGGCCAGCGGGGCATAGTAAGTAGGAGTCAGTGCCTCCTTACAACCAGGCAGAGTTCCAGCGTGCCAGTTGTTTGGTCTTTCTTGAAGAGTCCAACCCTAAATCACGCTATAATTAATAATTATTAATCAGTGTCTAACATACCACTCTTGGGCAAGAAGAGTATCATGCCTCCCTGTGCTAGAGATTTTTGTATAAAATGGATTATCTAAATCTGTTACAATCTGGTTTCAGACCTGGTTATGGAACAGAGACAGCTGTTCTTCCACTCAGATAAAGATAAAGAAAAAAATCAATTCACCACTTGAGAGAACTCTGTCTCTTAAACCCTGTTTTTGAATCCACAATTTTGGGCTTTTTTTTAAAAAAAATATTCAGATGGCTATTCAGCAGTGTAAGAGAATTCTTGTGCAATATGAAAATCCTCTTGTATATTACTTGCATATTTTGAAGTGGAAAGTGTTGCACTATATAAACATATGATTGACACTGCAGACTATAGCACAAATGGTCTTAAGCTAACTTGAGAACAAAAGCTCAGATATGAAATAAATGATGAATTGGAAATAATAATAATAATAATATTAATATTTTATTTGTGTTAATCCGCCTCTCCCGATGGATCGAAGCGGGGTTACAGGCTACTAAAATCAGAATACATACAACAATCTTATAAAATACGAAGAATAAATATAACATCAATAGTTATACTGGTCAAAGACCGAATAAATTTTATTACCTCCTAACATCAATAGCTTATCAAACCATCAGACATCCAGGGGCAAATGAATTTGTTTCGCTCAGTCTGGGAACTTCTTGATCTGTCTGCAGCCTTTGACACTGTTGATCACTGTCTCCTAATTGACATACTCTCTGGCCTTGGGTTCTCAGACTCTGTTCTCGACTGGTTTAGATCTTACTTGTCTGGCAGATCTTTTGCAGTAGTTGCAGGGGGTCTGACTTCTTCTCCTGTTCCCTTATCTGTTGGAGTTCCCCAGGGCTCTGTTCTGGGTCCCCTTCTGTTTTCTCTCTACACACTGTCCTTAGGAAAACTCATCAGCTCTTTTGGTTTTTCCTACCATCTGTATGCCGATGACACCCAGCTGTATCTTTCTGCCCCTGACTTTCCGCCAAGGCTTGAACAGCAAGTCTCATCTTGCCTTACAGCTGTCTCGCAGTGGATGCGCCATCGGCGTTTGAAGCTCAACATGTCCAAGACGGAGCTCCTTGTCTTTCCTCCTAAGCCCAACCTTCAACACTCCTTTTCTGTCTCTGTGGACAACATTTCCATTCAACCAGTCCAGCAAGCCCGCAGTCTTGGCTTTATCTTTGACTCTTCTCTGTCGTGTATCCCTCAGATCCAGACCACAGCCAAGGCTTGTAGATTCTTTTTGTACAATATTGCCAAAATCCGACCATATCTCTCCGCCTCTACTGCCAAGATCCTGGTCCATGCCCTAGTGATCTCACGACTTGATTACTGTAATGTCCTCCTGGCTGGGCTTCCTCTTTCTCACCTCCGTCCTTTAATCTCTGTCCAGCATTCAGCTGCACGCATTATCACTTCCACCCACCGCTCTGACCACATTTCTCCTGTGTTGGCATCCCTTCACTGGCTCCCTCTCCCTTTCCGCATTCAGTATAAGCTCCTGCTGTCGACATTCAAAGCCCTCCATGGACTGGCCCCTCCTTACTTATCAGACCTTCTTTCTCTTCACCTTCCCACCAGGGCCCTCCGTTCTGGTAGTCAAGGGTTCCTGTCTCAGCCCAGGATTTCCTCTGCCCCATCCCGGATTCGCCCCTTTTCACTTGCTGCCCCTCACTCCTGGAACCTTCTTCCTCCACAAGCAAGAGCCATCACTTCTTTAACCAGCTTCAAAACGGAGCTGAAAACCATCCTATTCAGAGAAGCTTTCCCAGGCATCGCATAATTGTCGCTTACTATCTGATGTTCTGTTGTTGGCTGTTTATCGATCCATTTCCTGTATTCCTATGTACTGTATATGTATTATCCTACTTGTGATTATGTATTTTCTCTGGATAATGATTAACCATCCATTATGAAGCCTTGCCCTCCCTCCAGTCCATCTGCCTTGGTCCAGACCTCGGAGGTTGAGAGGAACTGCTGGACCTCTTACCCTTTCCCTCCACCACTCCCTTCTCCTTCTGTGTCATGTCTTTTTAGATTGTAAGCCTGAGGGCAGGGAACCGTCTAACTAAAAAGATTTCATGTACAGCGCTGTGTAAATTTACAGCGCTTCATAAATAAAGGTTAATAATAATAATAATAATAATTGGGGAAATTTTAATTAAGTTTATATACAGATGAACTCTCACTCCATGAGGTTAACATATATAAATACAAATAAGTCTGTTCCATTCTCTGCTGAAAAGTTGTGGCGCTTGGTGCTTGAGTACCCACCCATCCATGTTTTGGGGCTAAGATTCAAAATGATATGAATAGAATTGCCAATCAATATTAATTATGTACAAAAAGACTTAATTTCATTTTTAACATGAGGAGGCAGGCAAGTTTTAGCTAAAATGATATGTGATTTGCCTTATTGTAGAAAAATGTGGCATTTGATACTGTTAGAAAAATTAACTAATCAGATTAAACATTTAAGGGATCAATCAGATGGCACATTCAAAATAAAATTGTTTTCATTTATTCTTTTCAATAATTGCCAGTGTGGTGGTTGTCCATTGATTCCAGTGACTCATGCTGATAGCAGGAGCAGCAGGAGCAATAGCAGCTTAATTTATATACTGCTTCATATCACCTAAGCAGTCTCTAAGCAGTGTATATAACTATAAGCTAATTGCCCCCAACACAGGGCATGATACATGGACAAATCTACTGAATCCAACAAGACTTGAACAACAAACAGGGAATAATTCTTCATTAAGTTTCTTCTCAAAAGAGTAATTTCAGCAGTTTTCTTCCTGATGTGAGAAAGTCTTGCCACACAGTTTTGAAATGCTATTCAGGACTTATTCTGCAGGAATTAATTTGTATGTGTTGAAATATTATTTTCCATGCAGGAAAAGCTGTTTCCTTTGTGGAAAATGCTGATTTCTGCCTAAAAACAACACATACAACTTTAGGATAGAATATATCCTGGACAGTAAAGTTTTTCATCAGTCCAGGATTCTACTCATCACAATTTCTCAGCACTCAAAAAACAAAAGAAAAAAATGTTTTTCAGTCATTTCTCAAATATTTTCAAATATTTTCAGATATTCTTCCCATTCCTAACAATGAATATTTTCACATTGTATGAGAATTCTCTTACACTGCTTTGTTTTATCTTTTCTTTACCAGTTTATAACTGAGCATCAAGAAAACAAAAATTATGACGATATATGATATACATATTTTTAGAGTAGATGAAGAGACTGAAAGAGCCTCCTCTTGCCAGAAAACCATGGTGCAGTGAGCAGTTGAAACAGGGCTCTACTGGCTTGGGAAGGGGCCATAGTTCCATGGCAGAATATATACTTTCCATGTAGCTTATTCCAGATCTAAATGATGGCTCCTTCAGTGAAAAGTTAATATGGAAAGTGATATGTAAAGACTTTTTTTAGCCTCTTGTGACTCTGCTATTGCTGAAGAGTATTCTAAAAAAAAAATATCCACATGAACAAATCATTGGATCCAGCATAAAGCAGCTTCCTGTGTACCTACTTCAATTTTATTTCCAGAAACAATGTTTATTATAGCATATATAAAGTGATTATCCTCCAAACCAGTACTGTCCAGACATATTGGACTGCAGTTTCAACCACCATAGCCAGATTAAAGAAGACTGATGTAATGCAACTTGATATTTCATGGCACAGTAGAAGTATGGAATGTGCTCAAGTGAAACTTTAGAAATGTCCATTCATTTATGTAATGCAGAAGAAGCAAAAAGAAAAAAAAGCCTTCATGACCCATTTAAAAAGTGAATTGCTGCTTGGGGAAGTTTCCAGAAGAGGAAAATAACAACTCCCCCTGCCCCAGAGAGTTGCATTTGGGGAGTGAAGAGGGGTCAAGGGCTATGAAAATAGTCTTTGCAGGGTCTTGTGCAGGCTCAGGGATGAATTTAGTCCATGGCAGATGTATTTGCTATGGATCATAACAAACCAAAAGGTAACATAAAATAATCATTTCATAACAATATATACACTGTTGAGGAACTGCTTCCTTAAGTCCCTCAAGATGGTAACTTGGCTTATATTCTTAATGTCATTTTACTATCCTTTTTGTGGCTTCTTTGTCTAATTGTTCCCAATTGAAACAGTTCAATATATTCTTCATGTTAGTTGCGCTATGCACTTTTTTTGGTGTGTGAATGCCAAAGGACTAAGCTATTCCAGCCCAGCTCAATTTGTTTAAATTAAATCTACAACATCACATTGTTGTTGTTATTGTACTACCTGGGAAATTGTGCAAAGAAAATCCAGACTATACCATCCACATTTGCAAATATTCCCCAGGATATACATCCTTCTCATTCCCTCAGTTGTCTACTTTTTTCTTTTTCTTTTTCAGAAATAATATGTTAAAATACTGTAATCCCGTTTCAAATTAGCAACAGCCACTCAATATGGAAAACAACAACAAACACCAAGCACCAATGTTCTGTGAAATAAAAGGAGTCTGAACCAAACATGTATGCATGTGTGTGGGGAAATCATTGCAGCTGAACACCGCCATCAAATTTTTGGAGAACATCAATCACTGCTCTCTCTAAAGTGTTGATACATCTGTTGAACTACTTGGCATTGGCACATGGGTGATAAAATCTTACACTTTTCACCACCCTTTTGTGCATCTTGAGACAAATTAGCTACCGAAGAAAGAAACACTCAAGTCCTTCACAAGTCAGGAGGAAATGTTAAACTGTAAATATTAGTATCCCTAGCCTTCAAATGTGGCCATAACTCTTCACTCATACATAAGTAAGGACCACAGGCTCACTGATTATTATTTTTATTTCTTCTCCATGTTTTATTAATGCCACCCAGGCAGCATCAAGTGTGCATGAGGGAAAAAGGGAATTGATCCTTCTGCTTTTAATATTGACAGTATGGGGATTGTACCAAATCTAAATGATATTAAAATTCCAGAAGATAAAGTTATTGCTCTCCTTTGACTTTCTAATGTTACTCACTATAATATTGGTGGTATTGCATTCTTGCAGTGCTGAAAAGCCATCTAGGGCTCAAAGGAGCTTTTTACATGAAGTCAGCAAGATTTTCCCTTATCTATCAGCTTCCATAAGGAGGCAAATAAGTCCTTGGTGGGAAATCATTTGTGCATAAATTTTGTTTAATTCACTAAGATCAGCACAGTCCATTTGTACTGTCAAGGAAAGAAGGATACTCAATTTTGTTTCCAAATTCATATAATGGAAAACTGCTATTTACAGGCCCATCCCATCCATGTTTATCAGTGTATACTCAGAAATTAAGCCTGATTAAGCTCACTGGGTTTAATGCCCCAATATAAGATTGCAGCCCAAAATGATTTGTCTTTTCTTGTCTACTGTTCTCCAGTTTCTCTTCACTTGATTCACAAGAAGAGAAGAAAAGTAAAGAAAGAGGTCACTGGCTACTTTAAACATAACTCTGAGGGCTTCCTTGAGTGGCAGATTCTTGGTATAAAGTAGGACATCTGTAAAGATGCTTCCACAATTCTTCTCCTCTGAGCTTTACCTAGAGTTTGAACTCTGCTTTATTTGGTACTGCAAAGTCAACCAATGCCTCCTTGTTCTTCTCCTCCTTTCGAAAAAAAAAAAAAGATTGCAAGCCGTCATATGCAGGTTGCCCACCCCCCTTTAGACTTAGAAGAAGAAGGGGTGAAGATAGGAGGAAGAAGCATCAACAACCAAAGATATGCAGATGACACCATTCTACTAACAGGAAAAAAAAATGACTTCGAACTATTACTGAAGAAAGTGCCCAAGTAGGCTTAACATTGAACATTAATTTAAAAAAAATGATGACATAAATTCTACATTAATTCAGATGACAAGGGAGTTGAAATAGTCAAAGATTTCCCATATCTTTGATCAAAGATTGATCAGAATGGAGACTGAAGTCAAGAAATCAGATAAAGACTAGGAATGGGAAGGGCAACTATGAATAAAACTAGAAAAGATCCTAAAGTGCAACAATATGGCATTTAACACCAGAGTTAAAACTGTCCAAGTCATCACATTCCCAATCACAATGAATGGTACTGAAGTAGAGTGCTGTGGGCAGCCAAAAGCATTTTGTTGTTGTTGTTGTATTTATTTATATCCCATCCTTCTCCTAAGACTGGGACTCAGGGCGACTTACAACATTAAAAAAAAATCATTCTGTTAAAAACATATGAGAACAATATCTTAAAATAGGATTAAATTACTACAATAATTAAAACAAATTCAATGCTAAAATATCAAATATTTTAAAAAGATAAAAAAAACTTAAAATACATTCAAACTATATAGTATCCCCAGACCATTCTTTAAAAGCATTCTGAATGCCTGTCTGAAACGGAAGTTTTTTTTTTCCCTGTTGGCGGAAGGCCATCAAAGAAGGGGCCATTCTGGTCCCTCTGGGCAGGGTGTTTCAGAGTCTAGGGGCAGCCACAGAAAAGACCCTCTCTCATGTCCCCAACAACCATGCTTGAGATAGCAGTGGGATGGAGAGAAGGGCCTCCCCTGCAGATCTCAGAGCCCGGACTGGCTCAAAAAGGGAGATATGGTCTGCCTTTATAGGTCATCACTAGCACTTTGATTTGTGCCCGGAAACAGGCAGGCAGCCAATGGTGCTGTTTCAACATGGGCCTTGTGTGCTCTTTATAACCTGCTCCTGTTAGCAACCTGGCTTCAGCTCTTTCGACCAGCTGAAGTTTCTGAACACGCTTCAAAGGCAGCCCCATGCAGAGTACATTACAGTAGTCCAAACGTGATGTAACCAAGGAATGTTTCACCGAGGCCAGATCTGGTGTCTCAAGGAACAGGCACAGTTGGCACACCTGTTTCAAATGTGCAAAAGCACAACAAATGGGTCTTAGGACAGATCAAGCCTGAACTCTTCCTAGAAGCCAAGATGACTAAATAGAGGATGTCATACTTTGGCCACATCATGAGAATATATGACTTATTAGAAAAAGCAATGATGCAAGGAAAAGTAGAAGGCAGTAGAAAGAGAAGAAGACTGCATGCCAGATGGTTAGATTCAGTCGGGGAGGTCACAGGTCTGAAACTGCAGGAGCTGAGCTGAGCAGTTGATCATAGGGAGACTTTTGGAGGTGTCTCATCCACAGGGTTGCCATGAGTCAAGACTGACCCAAAGGCAGTTAAGAACAAGAACAATTTGGGGGAGGGGGGATGCTATTTTCATCTTGGTGTTATGATTTCTGGAATAAAACCCTAATATTATTTTGATCAAATCTTGATGTTAGATTTCCTACAATGAATGAATAGAATTCAAATTCTGGCTATTTCTAAACACAACAGCCAATTTCCTACATCAGGGTTGTGTAACATAAACCTCTGCATGTGGGGTTACAGTTTGATTGTGCTATGTAACACTTGTGTTGAAGGAAAATGTTGCACAACTGAATTAACATTTGAATGTGTATGTGCTTTTGCATGTGCAAAAATACCCACATGTACACCTCTGCTTCTGCAACACTGAGCTGAATGCAGGCATTTTTTATTGGGCCAAAATCTTCAACCACTTTTATAAGTGAAGTTACACATGTATAACACACTGATAAGATTGCAGGCAAGATCTATCATTTAGTGTAGTTTTCCATCATTAAATAGAATACAGTCATTCCACCAGATAGATAGATAGATAGAGAGAGAAATTGCAATTTTATATAAGGGACACCATTTTACTATGCCATTGTATATCATGAGACTTGAGCTTCATAGAATCATAAAATCATAGAATTATAGAATCATAGAATCGTGGAGTTGCAAAAGACCACAAGGGCTATCCAGTCCAACCCCCTGCCATGCAGGAAATCACAATCAAAGCATCCCCGACAGATGGTCACCCAGCCTCTGTTTGAAGACCTCTAAGGAAGGAGACTCCACTACACTCCAAGGGAGTTTGTTCCACTGTTGAACAGCCCTTACTGTCAGGAAGTTCCTCCTAATGTTGAGGTGAAATCTCTTTTCTTGTCGTTTGCATCCATTCTTCCGTGTTCTAGTCTCTGGAGTAGCAGAAAACAAACTTGCTCCCTCCTCAACATGACATCCCTTCAAATATTTCAACAGGGCTTTCATATCACCTCTTAACCTTCTCTTCTCCAGGCTAAACATCCCCAGCTCCCTCAGTTGCTCTTCATAGGGCATGGTTTCCAGAACCCTTTACCATTTTAGTCGCCCTCCTTTGGACATGCTCCAGTTTCTAAATGTCCCTTTTGAATTGTAGTGCCCAGAACTGGACACAGTATTCCAGGTGGAGCCTGATCATCCACTGATTTTGGCATTCTCAGAGATCCTGGAACCAAATCCCAGTGGATATCAAGGGCCCACTGCATTATGTTTTAAAAGAATTGCTTTCTGTGTGATCATGTGAAATAAATTTATTTGAATATAATAAATTAAGAAATCTTACTTGGAGGTTATTGATCCCTGGATTAGGTTTTTAAGATGAATGGGAGTTAGGACCAGGGGGGGGGGGGGGTCAATGCTTCCAACAGATGTTGTGGGATCTAGTAGACATGAACCACTGAGTCCTTGACCTTGAATGCTGTGTTTATCATCCATTTCATCTTATTCATAGACACTGTACATTTGGTCAAGGACTCAGTGGTTCATGTCTACTAGATCCCACAACATCTGTTGGAAGCATTGACCCCCCCCCCCCATGGTCCTAACTCCCATTCATCTTAAAAACCTGCTCCAGGGATCAATAACCTCCAAGTAAGATTTCTGGCACCACAGAAAGTTGCAGTGAAGGAAAAGATAGAAAATACCAATCCTACTGGCACTGGATATCAAAGTATATTGCAAGACATTAGCCAAGATTCTCATTAACATGTTGTGCAAAAAATGATCAATTTACAAGAAGAACACAAATACTCCTGGTTATAAATAATAATACATTAAATCTCCTGAAAAACAAAGGATTGTGAATATTTTGCCATTTTATTGAAAGAGTGTGAATACTTTTTAAGTACACATTCACCAAAGGAACATGCTGCTCTGAAACATCAAAAATAAAAACAAAGCAAAAAATACCATTTCAGATTTTTGAGGGGAAAGTGTTTTTGTTCAATGCAATTGCTATGTACACCCTTACTTTTTCTGTCTTGTATGCTAATACAAGGAACAGTTGCCTTACCAACAGAGAAGTTATTAGTTCTTCATATAAATTAGTGTACTTCAGGGAATTTAACGTATAAGGGGAAAGAGTTGTTTGGAGTTTGGGGTGATCTGAACCACCCAATGTGTTTTCTGGCAGTGCTGATGTTATTGTTGCCCTCAGCCATCCATATGATGTTTTCCTTAGTAAATCTACTTTCTTTATAAAAGGGTTTTGCCTAAGCCCTGTAGGTCAAAAGCCAGGTCTGGATTCTTAGTATTCATGTGGCTGTTATAGGAAGGGGGGTTGTGCATGTGGGTTATACAGAAATATCAACTAAAAAGGAGGCTAATGAGGTACGCTGAAGAATTAGCTGAAGCATACAAAGTTTCTAGGTAAAGCAGATGGTTTATGTATATTGTTTTAATCATTGGAAATCATCGTGCTTTTTCTAAAAAAATGAGGGATATAAAATCATAAATATTTTAAATGGAATAAAAAACAAGGATATATCTAACCATGCATCTTAAAAATATTAAGAGCAAACTTGTGGGAAATGTTATGCTTTAGTTTTGTGACTGAAGAAGAAGAAAAAGAATGCTTATATACTATTTCTTGACTTGGTTTCTTGCCAAAAAAAAAAATGTCTGCATACAGAATAATACTATTCCACTGCTGAATTCAGACAAGGAAACCCAGAGAAGCATGTATAAAGTTGGTTTGGAGCCTGCAAATCTGGATTCACGCAACTTTGAAGCAACATATGCAACATACAATGTAGTCAAACATAAATGCACAGATTGGCACATGTTGCAATTTTTATAATTTGGGAGAATTAGAACTATTTCCCCTCAACTTTGTCAATTAAAACTGCAATCCTAAACATTCTGATTTTATCATTTAAAAATATTTGACTATTAATTTGGAGAAAGCTCCATTGAGCTCAGTGCAACTTATTTAGTCATTTATTTATTACATTTGCACCATCCAAGGAGAAAGGTTAGGATCAAAGTTAATGAGGTCCAAGTTCACCCAATGAGTTGCATGGCATCCTCACATCTAGGTGATTATGGACAGTACTGATACAACACATGCATCAATGTGTACCATACTTTGGGTTAATGAAACACATGCTCCATATGACAACAGATGAACATGAGCTTACAATGGAAATAATATGGCTTTCTGTATTTGTTCTCTCCTGTGTCTGGAAAAGGGGTTGGGTAACATTGTATAAACATTATGTGCAGGGGATATTGCCACTCTGGTTGCCTTCACACTGCAGAAATAATCCAGTTTGACACCACTTTAACTTCCATGGCTCGATCCTATGGAATTCTGGGAATTGTACCTTTGTGAAATATTTAGCCTTCTCTGTTAGATTGCTCTGGTGTTTTGAAAACCACAAATTCATATTGAAACATGAGTGTCTTCAGTGGTCATGTTGCAAAATTGTATTTCCATAACCACCAAGATACTTTCCTACCCCATATCAGAACTGGGATTTCCCCTCTTTCTTCTCCACTGCAGTCTTCCATGGAACCAAACAGAAGGTTTTGAACCCTTGGAGCAGGTTTCTAGTGCACAGACCACTAGATCTTGGCAAGTTTTTCATTGTGGGAAACACAATTTCAGTGAGAATTTTTATTATGGAAGAATCAAAGGAAAAATCACCTAGTTGTGAAGTTGCCCTGTTCTAATGGTCATATAACTTTATCTTATATAATTTAAATTGAGATTGGCTGTTTTTAGCCTGAAAAACCGAAGAAAAATATGTTGCCATTCACTTTTCTTTGAATATGATTTAGACTAAAGTTAGGTTTAAGAGCTTGTGGGAGGAAGGTGAGACAACAGAAGTAATCTATAACCAACTATGCTGTAAGGAGTTCTCAAAGAAAGAGAAAAGCACTCTTTAAGTGTCATAAATGAACAGTGTGTATGCGTGCGTGTGTGCACACCTGTGTCTGTAAGTATCCAAGGCTGTGCATTATGGCACCACCACATATTCGTTATATCCTGCCTGGGCAGAGATATTACGATCAGGACTAATAATGCCTTTACATGTATTTACTGTTGGCCATAATGCCTGAAGAGGTCAGAGCATGGATAGTTACTTTTTGTGCTGTGTGACACTTGATTTGCATCTCTTCACTTCAAGGGCAAAACTAGACATGGTGTTAATTGGCCAAAAATGGAACTAATGTGCATTCATATTGTTTGGATTGTTTTACTTCCCATCTCAAGCTATTATTTGCATTCCATTGGAATTTTGCCTTAAAATACAAATAGTAGAGTCAAAGAGTAATTTTTATGGCAAACAGAGAAAGAATTAAACTGTACAACCTCTTCTCATCCTCTCCCTCCAGCTCAGATTTCTATGTGACTGCTTTCTAGAAAACAAAAATAGAGTTGCTGTCATCCAGTTATTACCAACTATAATTTGGTCATGAGTCCGACACTGTATGCAATAATCTCATAGAGTACATAAAAGCTAATCACCCAATTGAAGTAGGGATTCTCATATGGCTAAGTATGTTCATATTATGTCCCAACACAGCTCTTAAATAAGCCTGCTTATGTGCATGTAATAAGATGGAAGTGTTTGTGTGTATTTGATGGGCTATTTCCATTCATAAGAATAAAAAGGATGGATCCTATCCACACTAGCAGACATAAATTTAGGAATCTTTTATTGTATGGTGATATACTTTCCTCCAATTGAAAATGGACATTATATTCTTTGACAAGTAACATGGGTTTTGCTATTTGTTTTGGGGCCTAATTGGCCTAAAGGCACCAGATCCCATCTGATCTTAGAATTTGGATGAGATATTCTTTATTTCAAGGATTTATATGCTGTCTTTCTCCCACAATAACTTCCAATAAATACCAGGTGCTACTATAGGCAACTATAGGCTATATTTCAGGGGACAGAACTGGCAAAACCACCACTGAGTACTCCTCGCCTAAAAAAACCCTATAGTATTAATGGGGTTGCCATAAGTCAGCAGGCGACTTGAAAGCACAGTCACTCGTACAATTTCCAGCATTTTTCTCTTTATCTCATCACAATCTACATTTGTTCAGAATATTTGTTGATAATCTCTTCATGTGGTCTAAGATTAAAGTTGAAGATCAGAGCGGCTTGACCTCTTTATTATCGTCTTTTTAAATATATGACTTCCCTGCAATTAAGAGGCAGCTGCAGAACAGGGCATCATTAGACAAAGAATTTGCTGACGAGATGACAAAGATAATATACCAAGAGGATTTTCCTCCACTGTAATTGTGCATGGCAGTTATGCATGCTGTGCCTGATAGAAATTTTTGACAATTTGCTATAGATCATATAAGGCAAGCAACAGTTTTATGCAAGAAAAAAAAAGCTCATGTTAACAAAAGAAAGAAAAGAAAAGAAAGATGAAAAGTAGATGAAAATATAACAAGCCAGAGCATTTTTAAAATAGAGAACTGGGAGCATAACCTATGTCAAAACCAAAACTATAAAATTCATATAAGATCAAGAATGAGAGCTAAAGTACACTTCTCTGGGGGGAAAACCCTTGTCTGTAAAGATGTCTGTAAATATACTATATAGTATATTGTACCTATGGTAAGAATATTCATTATTATGCATTTTCAGCTGAGAAAATAGGTTTATAGATAGTCAGGAAATCCCACTGGGAGGAATAATAGACTAGTCAGAATCAGGCACAATTTTCTCCCTGTATTGGGAGAATTTTGGGATTCGCCCAAGAATCTTTTTGTTTTTGATGCGATGGACAATACAATTATACTTCTGAAAATTTAGAACCAAATAAATAAATAAATAAATAAAAAATATATATATATATATATATATATATATATATATGAGCACCACTGATGAGTAATGGAAAAAGAAAAAAAGGCAGCTACTACAGAAGTTTTTCTGTCTTTCTTACCTTGTCTTCACCTATACAAATGGAGAGCAGCTGGCAGAGAGTCATAGTCAGGAGAGAGTGGATGAAAGAATAAGGGAGCACTGAAAAGTGTATAAAAATAATATGAACATTTCTTCAATAAACTGCACTTAATTTATGGCTCTGGAGCATTAAAATTTATTGCTATATACTCAAGCCATGCTACTTTTACAAAAACTCACTTTAATATGCATCAAAGGTGTCAGCTTAACTGCACTAGCACCTCATGCTATTTTATATTTCCATCATACAGGTGCAGCTTGATTTGAAGATCACTCAAAATTCATCTTTCTTTTGTGGGACCAATTCAAATGTTATATACAGGTGGCACCCTTGAAGCTAGCAACACTGGCAAATTTCATTTATTTACCTGGGGAGCAGGATTTGTGTTTAGAGAAAGAAAGGGAGTACGTCCAGTTGAGGATAAGAAAATCTTTCATTTTGTTTTTTCACAAATTTATTTTTTTTTAAACCTCCACTTATTTTCAGCTGAAATGCATGGCTTATAAATGTTGATAAATACATAAAAACAACTACAAACAAACGTATCTCCTGCCAATTTCTATATGTACAGTTACCCACAGCATGAAAAAGACCTTGTTGTGCCTGCCTACTAAGAGGAGGAATGTGGAAACCTTAATGTACAGGAATTCAAGGACAGACTTTTCAAGAGTTGAGTACCTAAAACTCTGAACCTAAATTTACATTTTTTCAGTTTCAGTTTCTTCTTTAAACAGACTGAATTAAAATTCACACTCATCTCCAGTTGCAGTTGCCTTCCTTCTTTCTTCTGTAATTAGTTTAAAAGGCATCTTAAACCACTGTTGCCTGAAGAAAGTGGGCTTTGTTTTGTTTTGTTTTGTTTATGACCAAATGCTACATTTAAGCACTGTATTCATGGAAGAGCCATGGGCATGCCAATTTTGGACAAAATGTGCCAATAGCTAAATACTGGATGAATCCTAAGTTTCATGCAAGATCAATATTTTTAGCTCATGCTTTAACATGACACTGGTGCTTTAATGCCACTGCAACAGCATGTCCCCAATCACCTGTAGGCCTCAGTGGTGCCCAAAAATTGTATTACCCTTGGAGACAGATTTTTGGAGTGCCTGGATAATGAAATGGGAAAGGCAGATCACTTCCCTCTTCATTCTGTTTATGGAAGTGATTCTGTCAGTGGATAGTCCCCATTACATTTAGACCATCTGTTAAATCAACTTAAGTTAAGGCACCCAAATTACTTCTGAATTAAATTCAATGTATTCGTTTTTACTTACAAAGTCTTAAAAAGCCTGGAGCCAGGATTTCCAAAAGACTGCCTTTTCCCATAACAGCCTGACTGAAATTTGAGACCCTCAGCAGATGCCCTGTTATGTATGTCATCACCCTCAAATGGCAAATTGGTGACTGCACATGCTACGCCTTTCTTTATAGTGTCATTGCTGCTGCAGAAGGTCCTTCTGCAAAAAGTAAGACTAGCTGCATCCCTTTCAAATTCTCAATGGATCTACATATTTTTAAAGCAGGGTAGCTTCCCTTTCTTTCTTTCTTTTGTACATTTCTATCCCATACTCCTCATCAGAAATTTACAGAAGATCACTCCCCTTCATTGTTGGTGCTCCCATGTCTTTAAGGGCATTCTATAGCATCTCATGTTCTATGCAGTTGAAGGCTCTGCTATAGTTTATACAGCAAATGCTGATTTTTTTAAATCTCCTTGGTGCACTCCTTTATTTATTTATTTATTTATTTATGGTTTTTATATCCTGCTTTTCAAATATTTATTCACACAGTTCCTTGCTCTCAGGCTTACAATCTAAAAAGACATGACACAAAAGGAAAAGAGAATGGTGGTGGGGAAGGGGATCAAGTCCAGTGGTTCTTCTCTTCCTCTGAGGCCTGGACCAAGACAAATGGACTGGAAGGAAGGCCCTTCTTCTTGCTCTGGCTAGCTGTGATTAGTTGGGCCTGCTTTTTCACTCCTTCCCAGGCCGGATGATGTCATATGGACTAGAGGGAGAGCTCTTCTTCTTCAAGCTAGCCCTGATGGAATTGGGCCTGCCTTTTCACTCCCTCCCAGGCTGGATGACAACTGGATGACATGGCTGGATGACATGAAGGATGGGCTCTTTTTCTTCAGGCTAGGCCTGATAGAGGTGGGCCTGCCTTTTCAATCCCTCCAAGGCCAAATGATGTCAGATGGCATGGAGGGAGGGCTCTTCTTCTTCAGACTAGGCCTGATGGAGTTGGCGTAGCATGTTTGCAACATGGTCCCTAGTGCCTCTTCCTTTCCTGAACCCTGCTTGGACCTCTGGGGTTTCTCTCTCTATGTATGGTTGGAGTAGATGTTGAAGAATTTTGAGCAAACTTTTGCTTGCATGGGATAGTAGTGCTATGGTCCTATAGTTGCTGCAGTCTTCTCTCTCTCTCTCTCTCTCTCTCATACACACACACACACACACATACTTTTTTTGGTAGATCGGGATATATGTTGATGATTTCCAGTCTGTTAGCCATTGTTTTGTTTTCCACATCTGTTGGCTACTGTCAGAATAGAACATGGAAAAATAGAATGGTTCCCAATTGGTAAAGTGGTCAGACAAGGCTGCATCTTATCACCCTACCTGCCCAACTTATATGAAGAACATATTGTAAGAAAAGCATGCTTGGACATTGAAGAAGGAGGAGAAAACAATATCAACAATCTAACATACACAGATGACACCATAATACTAGCAGAAAACCTCACAGAACTACTAAGGAAGATCAAGGAAGAAAGTGCAAAGGCATGATTACTGTTGAATGTAAAGAATTTATTAATTTGGTTACCTGTAAGATATTAAGGTCTGTCGTGAGGTTTATCGGACAATGAAAGGACATTGGCTAAGTAAGTTAACTCAAAACATTTAATATGAGTAAATATTAGAAGAAATAATTGTGAAAGAAAGAGTAAACAAATTAGCAGAAGGGAACGATTATATAAAGGTTAAGATATAACTGAGTCTTAAACAGATACTTTAAAGATAAAACAAGTAGTAGGAAGTGCACTATATGTTAAATGTGTTTTATTCAAAAGGTGTCAAGAGGGACAATGTTGTATGTATGTGTATGTATATATGTTGTGTCAAAATGTGTGTTGTGAGAAAAGTCTACAAAAAGTAATTAAAAAAAAGTAAAGAATTTATTTATTTATTTATTTATATTTATATTTATTTGATTTGATTAGATAGTGGATGTTGATGTTTTAATTGTTGCCTGCTTTTTAAACTAATTCTATTTTACATTATTAGCTATTGTTTATATATATTTTGTAGATTGTACATTGGCAGGTTTTATATTTTTATTGATTTGATTATTTGTAGGTAAAGCACTGTGTACATTTACAGCGCTATAAAAATAAACTATAATGATGATGATGATGATGATGATGATGATGATGATGATGATAAGAAAAATAATGACCATGGAGAATCTACATAAATTCAACCTAGACAATGAAGAAACAGAATTAGTAAGAGAGTTCTCATACCTGGGATCAAACTTTGATAGGAATGGGGAATGCAATCAGGAAATTATAAGATTAAGAATGGGGAGGGTGTTTATGAAAGAGCTAGAAACTATCCTAGAATCATGCAAGCCATTGTATTCCTTATTGCCATGTAGGAATGTGAGAGCTGGACAGTTAAGAAAGCAGATAGGAAAAAACCAATTCATTTGAAATGTGGTGCTGGAGAACAGTGCTGAGGATCCCGTGGATGGCCCAAAAGACAAACAAATAGGTCCTAGAGCAGATTATTCCAGAAATCTCCCTGGAAGCCAAGATGACAAAACCATGGCTGTTGTACTCTAGACACATCATGAGAAGGCATGACTCATTGGAAAAAACAATAATGCTAGAAAAGATCAGAGGGAAGCAGGAAGAGAGGAAGACTGCATGGATGGACCCTATTAAGGAGATCACGAGTATGGATTTACAGGAACTAAGCATAACAGGGAGTCTTGGAGATGTCTCATCCACAGAGTCTCCATGGGTCAAGGGAAGTTAACGACAAATCCCATACTCCATTGTGAAATCTCAAGATGTTATACAAGACAACGACAACCCTCTTCTGAACAAATTCTGCCATGGAAATCCTGTGATAGGTTTTCCTTAGGGTTACCATAGGCCAGAAATAACTTGAAGGCAAACAACACAACAAAATTAAAATAATATAAACAATATAAACCTGTTTTAGAACTAATGGGGCTTCCATAAATGAGTCACCACAGCAGGGAAGTCCTTCTGCCATTTCCTCATGCAATGCATCACTCTCACTAGTGGGACTAGGAAAAGGACCACTTCATTAACTTTTACCACATATTTTGGTCATTCATAGATGGGAATGATAAAATAATTATTTTAGCTTTTAATCTATTGCTTTAAAAATCCAGATAATGATTAAAATTTTAGGCAATGTAATACTTTAAAAAAAAAATCTAACAAAAGAGAAAGTGAATGTATTCCTGCAACAGTTCTCTATTTTAACTCACATAACATAGTTAAAGTACCAAACTCCTGATGGTAAACAATTTATATTCATGATCATATTTTTATACTACTAACTGTCAGATTTTCCTGACTCAATTATATTAACAACCTCCTTTCTGCTATTTAGTTTTAATGTGAATATAAGGAGGCCTGGGGGGGGGGGGAATCTTGTTCTTCATCAATTTTACTGTAACAAATTTGAATTATTATGCTATGATATAACCCAATTAACTACACATTTATTGTTGCTTTATGAGTGAAAATCAATTCAACCATAAAAGGAAATCTGTATTTTAGCTGCAGCTATATGTGAGTCAAAACAAGGATGAGCTGCTTATTCGAAATATACTTATGATCTTTCAGTTTGAAATGCAGAGTTCTGCCAACAAAATCATGTCTATGCCAATTAGACAGCAGCTGAAATTGCAAAACGCACACTGAACTGCAATCCAATGCATATTTACTCAGACATAAAACTGAATTCAGAAGGATTTTCTTCAACAGAGGACTTTATAACATGGGGGGAATCAGGGATTTAAAAAGGCATTTTCCTGGGACATTCACGTGATTGAGGGAAATATTTCGCACAATGTCACAATTAGAGAGGAATGCTCCAGCAACAAATTCATGGGGAAATCCAGTGCTCTCAAAGTGCGGTGTGTGGGAAAATCATTCCCATGACTGCGCAAAGGGAAAATGCCTTTTTAAATCCCCGATTTCCCCCATTTTCTCCCTTGTGATTAAGTCCTCTGAAAAAATTAAATGCAATAGTAAGATAGCAAATCATAAGTGAGACCCAGTGTGCAGTGTTTGAGCATCGGACTATGACTCTGGAGACCCAGGTTCAAATCCCCACTCAGCCATGGAAACCCTCTGGGTGATCTTGCACATGTCACACTCTCTCAGCCTCAAAGAAAGGCAAAGGGAACCCCATCTGAAAAGAATCTTGCAAAGAAACCCTGTAATATGTTCATCTTGGGGTCACCATAAGTTGAAAACAACTTGAAGGCACACAACAACAACAACAACAACTCATAAGTACAATTAATAAAACAGGTGCTTGATCACATGTTACTACATGGTGACAGAATTCAAATACATAGCTGTGTTAGTCTAGATCAGTATGCAAAGGGATCTTGTAGCACATTTGAGACCCCTACTTGAGCAACCTGTATAAAGTCAAATACTACGTGGCCTTCAATTTAGCCCATTTAAATGTTTTGCCTTCTTAGCTTTTAAGTTGCCATTGTCACTAGATAGTAGCTCTATTTCTGCAATAGCCATGAAGTAGAATCATTGGAAATTTATATGGTGGATTTTCCAGGTGATGCCCTACCATTTCCATTTCAACTGGTTGGTTTTACCCAGTTTTAGTCCCTCTCTCATCATATAGAAACACAGAAGTGTCACTAGTGGGGCAAAATTTCTAATAGTTGCAGTGGGAGTAAGAAGGCATATGGTTGCTGCTGCAGAGTACAGATGTTATTGTGGTGGCTGGTGGCTTTCATGTTGGCAGTGCAATGAATACACGGTGGGGTTTCATTTGAACTTGAAGAGAATTATCCAAGGTGCTGGATCCATTTGTGGGATAGAGTTCAGCACCTTCGGCAACCCCTTTAAATATTCTATGTGGCCATGTCCTTGAAGAATTTTTTTCTTGATGTTTCACTTGTATCCCCTTTAAAGTCTGGACTAAAACTCTGGATTCCTTGCCATATTGACATAGAAGCCAGCTTCTACCACTGGATATTACTTCAACTGGCTGACATCTGAAAACAACTTTATATATGAGTGGCCTATTCACTGGAACAGTGTAATGTCACATGGTTTCAGACAGTATACACTTTCCAGCATTTCATTCAAAAAAAGATGGCAAAGAAACTAATAAACTGGAATCTAGCTCCTTACATTGTAAAAACGAGGCATCATTCCAATTTAGATTAACTTTGTTGATCATTATAAATTGTTTTGTCATCTCTTTGTGCCCCTTTTATGATCTGGTTCATTTTATGCAATAAGATATATAGCACTGTAAAGAAAGCACCTGTCACCAAAGTGATATTAAGAAATTTTGAAGAACTACCAGATGCACAGTGGGATTTGCATGACACTTTGATTCACCCAATATTAGTCTATAGTCATATAGCCCAAGGAAAATAAATGTATAAAAATATCCTCTATCTGAGAGTGGGGATAATCTGGACACTAAACCCAGATCTTACAACAAAGAAAACCACTCCTTCCTGTGGTCTGGGGTAAAACCCATCTGACTCTTTAGAGTTGGATGGGTTTAGAACTTAGATCTAGCTGTCTCTAAGTAATACTCAGATAAACAGGGATAAGTCTATAATACCACATGACATCCAGGCAGTCAAAGAAAAGACTGGTAGAGTAATATGGGAAACAGGGAATTTAAAGCCTAAGGTTCAGTTCTGCATGCATCCATGGACATGGTTTTATCTGTTTCTGGGAAACACTCCAAATAATCACCACCAACAAAATATTATTGGAAAGCCCACTATGTACATGCAGTATTTATGCAGTTTAATTGAGCAAAGGTTGCTCACTATCCTCTTTCATTTCCAAGACACCCCCCCACACACACACACACAGTCTCTATGTGATACCAGAGCAGCTGTGCCAATGCATGGCCTGAAAGACTGTGATGCCATAGGCTGTTTTCAGGCCTTCTGATATTACTGAGAGGTTTTCATATCTAGTGATCAGCAGATGACTGCTTGAAAATCACTTGAAAGAGCAGCTGAGCAAATGAGCATGAGCTCCTAAAAAGGATAAAGGATTTATTTATTCATTCATTTATTAAAATATTAAAATATTTATATCCTGCACTACATCAAGAGATCTCAGAGTTGCTTACAATAGCATTTAAACAGATTAAGCAGTCTGAAAACAATACGTATGTTGAGAGATCTTGTAACATCTTTGAGACTAACTGAACTAAAGAAGTTGGCAGCAGAAGCTTTCACAGACTTCAGTCTACTTCCTCAAATGCATTTAGTGGAGTAGAAACCAGGGACAGACATATATATGCCATTGGTATGCGAGAATGTCAATTCAGTTTCAAAATCCTTGGTGTAAGGAAATGAAGTAGCAAATCCAGTACCCACCACATGAAGTAAAAACAACAAAAACAAATAAACAAGGCAAGACTTGTACCCAAGACTGAGCAATAATAGAAAAGATTGAAGAGAGAAAATGACAGAGTCCCACTAGTGGTCACATACAGCTCCCAACTGGGACCTCTCAAACGCATCTTCAATGAACTACAACCCATTCTGGAGTAAGGACTCTTGGTGGCAGCCTTTACTCACCTAAAGACAGCCTCCAAACTCATACAGGCAAGACACATGACACAGGACCTTACCGCATTGCTCCCTGGGATGTCATGGTGGCGTAATGAAAGGGAGTGGGATGAGAACAGAATGGGTGCTATCACCCATTCTACCGCACAGCAGAATGCCACCGCCACCGGAAGTTCCCATTGAGATCTGGATCAATCCCAGAGGAGGCAATTTTCAGGAACAGTTTAGAAGCATTCCTGAACATCGTCTCCTGTGGGACGGATCAGGAACACAATGGGAACTTCCGGCGGTGGCAGCGGTGTTCTGCTGTGAGGTAGAATGGGTGATAGCACCCATTCTGTTCTCATCCTGCGCCCTTTCATCACACCCTCATCACGTCCCCGGGGGCAATGCGGTAAGGTCAACAGATGGCAACACAGGTACTAAGCCTTGCCACAAGCCAAGATGCCAACTTTGCCCGCATATTTATTCAGGAATGTCATTACAAGACCTATTGGCACCCACAATCACCCACAATATTTCAGGGACCTTCACATGCTCATCCTCCAATGTGATTTATGCCATACTATGTCATCATAGTATGCCCATCAGCCCATAGGGCAAACAGGCAAGTCCCTGTGCCAGAGGATAAATGGGCATAAATCAGACATTAAGAATGTCTGGTGGCAGAACATTTCAATCTCCCTGGGCATTCCATCTCAGACCTCAGAAAAGTGGTCCTTGAACAAAAGAACTACAAAGGTAGATTAGAAAGAAGAACAGCAGAATTGGAATTAATCCATAAACTACAGTCGCTCAGCAATGGATTGAACAGGGACAATGGCTTCCTGAATACAGTCACTACACACATTTCAAGGCGATCTGACCCCATCCTCAGGGGGGCATCCTACACTCATGTATTCTTCCCACCTACAGGCTAGTTTCTAATGCCAAACTGGTCTTGCCTCTTCATACACATTGGCCAGTTCACAATGTCTTTATTTACTAATGGCCTTCATTAAAACTGGACTTGCTACTTCATTTCCATACACAAAGGATTTTGAATTTGAATTGACATTCTCACAATTTAATTTCCCTATG
Organism: Sceloporus undulatus; assembly: GCF_019175285.1. Taxonomy (NCBI): domain Eukaryota; kingdom Metazoa; phylum Chordata; class Lepidosauria; order Squamata; family Phrynosomatidae; genus Sceloporus; species Sceloporus undulatus. The sequence continues at coordinate 157,452,233 of NC_056526.1, read as the reverse complement.
GGCTATCCCAGGTTTCCACTCCACTAAATGTATCTGAGGAAGTAGGCTGAAGTCTACAAAAGTTCATGCTGCCAACTTCTTTATTTCAAATTCGGGTGAAAGTAACTGCCCCAAAGGCAGATTGGGGTCCCAATCAACCTTGAAGGCACCCAAAAAATGAGCAGGAAAGAGCCACTCCTTTTTCAGGCAGCAAAAAACAAGCTTTTCACCTGTGCCATGGCCAGAAGGCACTTTGGTGGCATGCGGCTTATAAACACTCTGCCGCCAGAGATCCCGGAAGCCGGCCCACATGTGGGTAGCCAGGAGGACTGAAGCTAGCTTCCAGGCTTCTTGGAAGTGTGCGTCATCTGCACACCACATCCCCAAGCTGGCTGGAAGCCAGCTTTTTATGCTGGTCTGTTCCAGCCCTTAGCCTCAAAGGTGCCACAAGATCTCCCTACATACTGATTGTACAGATTAACAGGGCTACATCTTTGAAGTAAGATAGTTTAAACTAAAAACTATATTCAACAATGTAATTAGTTAAAAACAGATTTTAAACATTTCAATATTTTGAAAACTATATATAACAGTCTTTGAGTGAGGAAATGGGTCAATTTGGCTTTGTCATGGATTTGCTTTTTTTATTATTAAGTAGATTATTTTCCTCTTGGTGAATATAGAATTTACAAATTTTGATATTTTTTTCAAAAATGAGGCAAACAAAAATGGGCCCCATTTACAAGAGGCAAATTTACATCTATTTCTAGCATGAAGAGGATTACACAGTACCTTTCTGCTATAGGTAAATTATAGATCAGGAATTCTGATGAAAAAGGCAGAAGAGGCAATGTAATTCATCACAAGTAGGAGTTCAAACCCAGTGTCTTGGGAATTAAGCACTCAAACTCATGGACCTAGAAGTCTGTCAATTGCAGTTTCTCCCAAATTATATTTTTTAAAACCCATCAAGTCCTTTTCATCTCATATATTTGAGATTTCTGGTTAATTCTTATTTTTTTAAAATAACTTCAACTGAATTCTCACTCACCCATATTCACAATTCAAGAAGTAAGCAATCACTACACAAGAAGTAGGCAATGGAACATGTCTTGTCACCAAAGGACTCCTTCACTAAGATGAGTGCTTGTTCCTCCCCATCTAAGGATGACAAAGAACTGGTGGACCCTGTAGAGCTCCATGGGGTTGTAGGAGGCTTCAACCCTGAAGAAACAGCATAATACTGGAGGTAGTAATTTGAATTTTGTTTTCTTTGCTCAATACTCTCTGAGTATCTGAACAATCCATATTTGATTTGCAGTTCTATTTCTTTTGTGAATGAGAGACAAAGTAACTTGAAGTGAAAATTATATTTAAGAGTGAACTACTATTTAATTTTATCTCTGTGTGCTATGTTTTCCAGTCAAATGACCAAAAACTTAAGAATTTCATATGGTTGTCTCCAACTTCCTTTCTCCAGTTTTAACCCAACCACATTTATTATCACTTTTTAATGAAATCCTGTGCAAATAATCAACCTCAGAGATAGTAACAGCCAGTCAGTGTATTTATTTATTTTGCTTTTCAATTTGCCCCTGTCAGCATCATGATAGGCAGCTGCGGCTGCTACAACAAACCACATCCAGCTGAGGGAACTAAACCACTTAGACCTAGTGCAGACGGTACATTCAGAATGATGTTTTGTTTGTTTTTCCATGTGTCAATTAACAGAGCTGCTCCAGAGACTTAACAGAAGTTCTCAGCAACTGCTGTCATAATTAGAAATACTGTATATTGTTGTTTTTTCCAATCATTGAAGCCTTGCATTCTGATATGAGTGCCCACTTTAGAACACTCTGAATCTGGAGAAGGTCACAACCCTTTGATGAATCCAACACTACCATACACTAGTTCTGGTGCTTCCTGAGGTGAAGCATGCTTTTCTCCAGAGTGACCAGAGGCAAAACATGAGTGCTTCTTGTTTCAGAAAGGTAGGCACTTGGTCTTATGAAATAGTCCATTTTTAGGTTTTGTTTCTGTGGAAAGTGACAAAAGGTTCTGGTTACAACATCTGCATTAAGAAAGCAGTTAGCTGGGTGTCAACTGGCAAAAAGAGGCTGTATGCTGGGAGACTGAGAAGCCAAGTAGTTGTAGAGGAGGTGGGCAGAGCACAGATGTAGCTAGTGGAAGTGGAGCTTGAAATGAAACTTGTGGACAGTTAAATAAATAATTTTTTTTATTCATATCCCACCTCTCTGTTTGAGACAACCAGGTGGCTTACAAGTAAAAACAGTACAATTCCAAATCCCAATATCCCACCCCACCCCTAAAATAACAATTAAACAATTTACAATCTCAAACATACTTTAAAATAAACAATCAGACAGTGGCTATAGCAAATACAGAGGGGTAACAAGTTCCAATTTTCATGGCTGGATGTCTATTCGGGAAAGGCCTGCCAGAAGAGATCCATTTTAACAACTTTTTTAAAGCTGTTTAGTCTGGTAATATGACAGATCTCCTCCGGCAGACTATTCCATAATCTGGGATCAGTAGTCAAAAAGGTTCTCTGGGTGGCTGCAGACATCCTAGTTTTCAACAGCTGCAATGTTTGATCGGTTGATCATAATAAATTGACATTGACATAACGGCTGCAAAAGATTCCTCTCAGAGGACCTGAGTGCACAGGGTGGATTATACGGAAGGAGGCGATCCTGAAGATAGGTTGGACCCAAGCCATTTAGGTTGCTATTGTCAGTGGAAGTTTTACAAACCCCATGCATTTAGGGTAACAATGTGTATACTGTTCATGGAACCAGTAATACTAAGGTTGGATGTGCAGGGAAAGGTGTATGTGGTCACACTGGTGCAGAGACAGGGAAGAATTTCATTTGTTTCTGAAAAGAGTTTGCCCCAGTTCACAACTTAACAAAACCTGAGTTTAAGTATTTGAATGTGGTAAAAAACAACAACCCTGAAATAGATAGACGTATCTATTCAGGCTAAGAAGCGTGAGTGCTTAATTCTTAAAAATCTGGTTTGAATGGTGGATATTCACCATCATATCTGCGGTAATGAATTGTTGTTACCATTTCTTTTTTCCTCTGAGACCTTTCACATTTTTAACACCTATAGATGAAGCAGATACAAAATAGACCTCTTAATTATGAAACACAGCTGTTCTAACTGAATTTGTCCAGTGCAGAAGGGGAGGGGGCTTGCTATTATTCTGTTCTGAAGAATATATCAAAATTCTCAATTTTTTTACATTCAGGGAAGAAAGAAGTTTGTGGTTTAAAGACATCAGTATATGAGAGAAGAAAGCTGACAGATTTTCTGGTCTTCTGCTGGACCAGACTAAGTAACATATAAAATCTAATCTGAATCACTGATTCAGTATTAATTAAATTCCCATATTGAAAATATGATTAATTAAAGATAGTTAAGGGGACTTTAAAGGTAGGATGCCAATTAATGAACATTCTTTTCTTGTAGATGGTTTCTAACATAGCAACAATACCTAGTGTGCTTTCTTTTGAAGTTGATTTTAAAATGCACATTAATATGAAGATAAGGTCATTTCTCTTGGGAGTTGATTAATTTAACAAGATCTCATTTCTTTGTAGTCCACTGCCACTCTAATGATACTTTCACCATTGATAATTCATATAATAGGCTACGATACTCTGACCTGCTGGTATTGCCCCATTTCTTTGCACTGCGGCATATAATTTCTGGGAGTATGCAGTGCCAAGGAAATGTGTTCAACAATTGTGATGGGCTTTTCTTGAAGAGACTATACATCTTACAAATGCATAATTCTTTGTGCCTATAGTGCTTGTATTCTTCAATTAATTTTGGCACAATATTTTCCCCTTTCATGCTATCTGTTGTGCCTAATCAGCTAAAATTATTCTTGCCCTTGTTTCCACAAAGTGTTTCTTTCTGCTTTGACATTATTATGCACAAGGAAGTTCATGAGTCATCGATATTTTCAAGACTGTTACTGTATATCCTACTTTATATAGAATTCCCTTCTGGGTTCAATGCCAGATCATTTCCTACTATTTTTAAACAGTGAAACTGAGATGTGAGATAAGATGAATAGATCACATCATGCAAATAGATTGGGGTGGGTGGTTAGAGTGGCCAGCCAACCAAGAAGATCAAAGAATATATTTTTTTCCTGGAAAAAAGCAAGAGGTTGAGAAGTGCCATTTCCCATATGTATATCCTTGTTCTTTCACAATCATCAAAACACTTCATGTCCCATTCTTAACAGAAATAAGAATTGAAAGGGTGAAGGATCATGGTAATATCTATTCTAAAGACTACTTTGTCAACTGGAAGACAGCTTTATCTTTTCACTGCTGAACTTCTAGTTGTCATTGCTTTTGTTAATTGTCTTCTGACTCAGCTTAATAATGGTTGGGCTGGACTTCATTTCATTTTATAATGCTTTTAGACAAAAGGTCTACGTTAAGGCTTTTATTACCACCTGCTCAAATTTTTGGTGTCTTTATATCTGGAGAGAATGTGGTATATCTGATTGATCAGTCACACAGTCAAGGAAGGTTTACATTGGCAGTGAAAGAGTAGAGGTAATCAATAACAATTGTAAGTAATGGCCAAAATCCTGCATAACAGTTATGAACGTATAACCTCCAGTTGTGCACTTTTGATTGTTATATATTCATGATCCCTATGTAGCCACTAGTTTAGTAAAAAAAAAAAGACCCAATTCATACTCACCAACCAGTAGCTGCTGCAATCAAAGGGTTTTTCACTGTTTAGGTTTGCACATAGTAGTGTTATAGTATTATTTGCACATAGTCCTTTTATTCATAAAATAGCATTTTCTATACAGGAAACAGCATTTTCTTTACATACAAAAATATTTCCTGATCAGAAATGCTGCTGTCTGTGCAAAAATGTTACATGTTAATTTTAGGTGAAACCCATCTTGAGCTGCAAAGAATGCCATCAGGCCAGCATTGTCTTTGTCATGGTTTATTTATACTGGTGGAACACTGTTTGATATTTCTTTTTATTTGATTAAAATTATGCTTCATACATACACTTTACAGACAGAAGGGATATTTGACAACAGTGAAAAATTATATGTTCCTTCTGGGCACCTTGAAGAAGTTCACTTCTGGTCACATTGCAGAAAAACTGAAGTAACTTTAAATTCTATGGATTTCAGTGCCCAACATCTTTTTTATTATTATTTGCAATAAAAGGGAGTAAATTGCAAGTGTATATGTGTGTGTGCAGGTAGAAAGCATAGACCTGTAAATTTCGGAAGGACCACAAAGCTCATCTATTCTCTTATTAAAGACCACCAATGTATGAGAATTCCCCTTATTGCATGGCAGTCTAGTCCACAAGTGAACAGTTCTAACCATCAGGGCAATCTTCCTGTTGTTAACTTGAAATCTTCTTCCTTGCCATTTGAATCCACTGATTTGGGTCCTACTCTCTAGAGCAGCAGAAAACAAGCTTACTGTCTTCCAAGCCACAGTAAATTCCACTAACTAAACTTGAGCTCTAAATAAATATGAATGTAACAAAAAATAGTAGTAAATTTTATATGTTGATAGTTTGGATTCTGAATGAAAGATCTCAGTGTGCAAGGCTTTCTTTTTCTTCTTTGTCCCAGCTCCCTCACTATTGAAATAAAAATGGTATTATTGTCACTACTACCATGTAACTATGAGGTAGCTAAATCCCCCTAGGGGCTCTGCAGAGTGCCCCAAAGGGGTGGCAGGAGGCCGCCACTTTACTGGCCAGATCTGGGCTGCAGAAACCTCATGCCATGGCCCCAATCCGGCCTCTGAAGGGCAGAAAAACAAGCCACAAAAAGCGGCTCCTTTTGGTGTACTTCAAAGGATACCATAACTGCAGCAGCATGGCTATATCTTGCCCCTTCAGCACTGCATCACGTGGATGCAGCACCAGAGGTATACCATGATGCTGCACGCTGTCTGCAGTGGCATCATGCTGCCCTGGGGTGGAGTCAGAGCATCCATCATCAGGACGCTGCACCCTGACTCCACCCACAGACCAGCTTTTTCAGCCCGTCTGTATGGGGCCTTCGTCATTTAGCCTCTTCTACATGGACAACCTATCAGTTTCTTCGTACCCTAGGATCTTTTCTCCATATGACTATGGGGTAGATGTTCCAGTTAAGGGTGTAAATAAATTTTGGCATTTTTTGTTCAGACAGACTATCTTGACACAGTTTATTTGTGGGGGTTTTCGGGTTTTGTGGAAGAAGAGCATGGCCACATAGCCCCAAAAAACCCCCACAAAAAACTATGGAAGCCGGTCATGAAAGCGTTTGACTCTACCTTGACACAACTGGACACCTTGCTGAGTTTCGCCATCCCTATGAGAGATCTGGCATGAGAGTGAGTCCCAAGTGATTTCTCCCTGTCATCCTTTGTGCAGTTCATGCAGTATTATCTCTAGTATATTTTCCTTTGAAACTAAGCACATATGTACATGCAGGCATACACACAGAACAAGCAAAAAAGGATACAAAGATACAAGCAACCCCATCTAATGCAACATGGCAGCAGTTTTGTTTTCAAATTTTCTACACTGGTCATAAAACTTTTTGCAGATGTACAATTTATCTCTCAGAC
>NC_056526.1:157442834-157445594 GCF_019175285.1 Sceloporus undulatus | reverse complement strand
TGATCAAGCAATAAATAAAAGATTTCTCTATTATAGCACTTGGAACATTTTTGGTTAGTGTGCAAGGATGAGCCAGGTCACAAATTGAATTTCTACATAAAAGCCCTTTTCTGGACTAAAACCATAAAAATACAAACCAGTGTTTTCTTGCTGTTTCACTGTGTATATGGTAGATATATTTATTAACAGAGACAAAAAAAACAACAACACCAAAATCACACAAGCTGTATTTTTTTTTCAAAAAACAATACAAGTTTGGTAAATCATGCTTATATAGAAACTTAAAAAACTAGCAAGAAAAAAGAGTCTTGATCATGAGCAAAGATGGAAAAACAAGTGTGAGGGGATTTTTCCATTTGCTTTTTGCTCTCTCTCTCTCTCTCTCTCTCTCTCTCTCTCTCTCTATATATATATATATATATATATATATATATATATATATATATATAAACCTATGGTCCTCCAGAAGTAGGTAAAGTCTTTACCAGCATGAAAGTAGTGAAAGATAATAGGAATTGTAAGTCAACAACAAGTGGGAGCCAACAGACACACTCAATTCCTTGATTTAAGTATCTCTTAAAAGGAAGCTGAAGAAACCTAGCCAGTAAATTCCATATCATAATTCCATTGGGAGATGATATGTAGATATGAAGACCCTGAGAGAGAAAGACATAATAAACAATCTCTCTGTGCCTTACTTTTGATTACATATCCTAGCTCCCAGAAAATTTATACCTGGGATTTTAAGAGGCAGTCATTACAAGTGTGCTCTCATACAGACAGGGGAAAGACAAAAAACAAAAATCCAGGCATTTTTATTTGAAGAGACAGTGTGCTTGGGATCTAAATAGAATGATCTCACAATAACTGAGAGTAGAATGTGATTTCAAATAAATTCGCTTCAAAGCACAGACAGAGTACAAGGTTTTCATGTAGAAAGACATTTCCCCCAGTTTGCCAAGTATCAGTATGTGGAAACACAAAATGCAAAACTGTGGCTGAATTGTATCCAATGTGTTTATCAAGATGCACATCAGATTAAAATGGTTAGAAATATTTATCTCAGTTCAAAGTAGGATGCTTTGTATTTTGCCAAGAAATATTGAAAATTTGATGTGCAACATGCTATGACACTGAACTCACTATATCCTTGAACTCACTACTGTATATTCCAAAGACAGTTAATTAAAGATAAAGGCAAAAAGATAATTTGCCACCAGGCAAAGGAAAACCATATCATAACAAGTGGTTCTTTATCCTTTGGCACATATTTAATTCCTTCTACATTAATGAAAATGCAGAGGCAGAAATAGAAGAAGGTAATTTAAATTATCCTTATATGACTGAATTTTAAATACATGCATTGTATTAAATTATACAATCCATGACAGTTTGAAAATGGCTTCATCTAAATCCCAATCTGGGAGATGAAATTAATAAAAATTTCACAGGATTTATTTTTTTAAAAAACCCTAATATATACTCAGTGAAATTAATTTAATCACCCAGTTGATAAAAAACTAAATGAAGTATTGTACACTGACAGTTTGTTTTTTAGTATCCTTTTCCTTTTAATTTTAGAAGTATATGGTTTCTTTTAGTTATTATTATGGAGCATATACAATAATCCACAATATGGTCTACTCACTGATATTTTGGGGATAAAAAATATCCAAGAAAATATCCAAGAGGAGCGCTGGTGGTGCAGTGGTTAAATGCCTGTACTGCAGCCATTCACTCAAAACCACAAGGTTGTGGGTTCAAGACCAGCTAAAGGGCCCAAGCTCGACTCAGGCTTGCATCCTTCCGGGGTCGCTAAAATGAGTACCCAGACTGTTGGGGGGCAAATTAGCTTACTTGCTAATTAGCTTACTTGCTGTTCACCGCTATGACTATTTAGGATTATTTTATCCTACAGATGTAACTCGTTGTTTGTCTTTTTCTTTGACACAAGAATAGGAAACAACATACACCCCCCTTGCCTTTGAGATGCCAGGATATTTCCTGCCCTTTTCCGACAAGAATTTTTACATTTGTGAGAACATTTTTTTTTGCATCCTTCCGAGGTCGCTAAAATGAGTACCCAGACCGTTGGGGGCAAATTAGCTTACTTGCTAATTAGCTTACTTGCTGTTCACCGCTATGATCTTTGGAATAGCGGTATATAAATAAAACAAATTATTATTATTATTATATTTATATTTTACCAAAACTCTGATATTTCTTTATCAATTACCTTTTCTAGGGATGAACAACTTAAAACTCTGATTATAGAATCAAGTATAGAGTTTCAAAGACCAGAAGGACAAGAGCAAACCTATTTGCTGAGACTGCAACCACTGTATTTAATATTTCCTTGAGTTCATATAGCAACTCAGTAGTTCCTGGGGCATAACAAGGAATGTAAGGAGTGTAAGAGATGACATTACTACACTGGCTCCATTTCTCCTGACCTGCCCCCATCACAGCAGCAAAAGACAGTCACAGAGCACTAATACAAGTTGGGCTTTTCACAACAGGTCAGGGGACTTACAGGAATGAACTATTTTCCACCCAGTGTACTGGCACACTTATACTACTTCTTGAGGACTACACTTAGTTTCTGGCAGAATTTAGGACTGAACTATATCTCCCCCGCCCCCTTTCCTTTCTTTTCAAGGCTGCTTCTGGCAACAGAAATTAATTCATTGGTGCAAAATGATAAGTCTTCAAGATGGTGATCTATTTTTCCACATTTTAAAAGAATCACATAGTATCATA
>NC_056526.1:157416054-157442824 GCF_019175285.1 Sceloporus undulatus | reverse complement strand
AATAAGATGGGATTGGGAAGAAAATCTTCCTTTTTATTAAAAATATGTAATAAAAAAGAGGGCCCTATATCATGGCAATTTGTTCAATGCTGTCCACAGAAGGGGAATAAGTTTCAGCCAAAACTAACAAACATCCAGAGACCCTTTGTTCCACATTTTCTGGTTTTGAGCTTTCCACTCAAAAGAGCCCCATAAGTCAGGAATGCTAAAATTACCAGGAAAACTGAACACACAACTCATCACAAAGCTTTTTCTAGCTGTAGCCACATGTTACAGTTTGCAAGTATATGTACCAGTTCATCATAATTATTCAGGACTGGGAGCAAAAAAAATCACAAACTGAGCTATACAGTTTTTCATGCATGAGCACAGCAAAAGAAAAAAGAAAAAAGTACTACGTTTTGGCTTCTGTATGGATAAATATGGGCAATATTTTCTCAAGAACCATAAAAACAGCACACTTTAAAACATACATTGCTTACTGTCTGTACCCGACCCACCCACCCCCCTGTTTCTGCGCTCACAGCTACCACATGTGATGGAAGAAGTCCAAGCCAAACACTCTTACCAGAGTATGTTATAAGACAGATGACTAGGCCTAAGGGTTGGCCACTACAATGCTGTTCTATTCTCTATTTATATTTGAAGTTCAAAGATCTGGCAGTAGCCCATCTGATGCCTGCCACAGGGATTGGTACACTTGTTATTACTGCCATGAAATTTTGAAGCCTACAGTTGGAAAAGGGGGGGAGAGAGAAAGACACAGAGAGAGAAATACACAAAGACATTCTCAGTTCAGTAACATGCCAGCTACCAGGATAGAGACTGTAAAGCAAAGATTTCTCAGAATGTCATAAACAAGCCAACTACCATTGATGATAGGTTGCCAACTGGTGGACTTTTTATTAGTCACAGCAACTATATGAAAGATATTTTTCCTTGTTGTTATCTTAGGTCACTCATCAGCCCAGCAATAAATCCCGTTTCAGTCTCCCCTGTGCCTACAATAAAGCTGACAAGAATCATTTATAGAATAAAGCCATTTTCACATATCACCATCATTTTCATTGGCTCTCTTTTTGAGGAAAGATGTTATGCAGTGTGCAAATTATTGACTATGTAATGAGTGTGTAATCTAATTAATGGGCACTTATATACTACCCTGAACACACCTTATGTTGACTGATTTCAGAAACTAAGCAAAGTCAGGCATGGTTAGTCCTTGGATGGAAAAATACCAGGAAATACCAGAGACCTTCTGGTAGGATTGAGAATCCCTGAAAACCTAAGAAGGCTTTTCTACCAGTCAGAATTGAGAACACTAGACTATATAGCCATTTTTATATAACCTATTTTTTTTATATAGTCTATTTTGTATGGACTGTTTTTTAAATATTCTGACTCAATGCAAAGATTTTTTTTGTGTGTTTCTGTGCAACTGCAACAGTGTGCTGTATCTTATTTGTGGAACCTCAGAAACAATCTAATCTCTAAAACTGTTTGCTTCCAATGTGCTTCCAATCTGGATTAAGCAGGTTCCTGCATTTCTACAGTACTTTGCCTATATGTGCAACACACTTCATATATTCTTTTAGGCTCATAGATGAATGATAGCCCCCCCCCCCACTCCCATGATAAACATGTTTAACTCACCTTAAAACAAATCTGTAATGTTTGGTTGTAATCAAGCTACAATATAATGTATTATCCTCTTTTTGTGGCCTTTATGGTTGAACAAATTTACTCATTAGAAAACAAGACCTATATAGGATGGGAAAAAGTGGTAACAACAACAATTGTTCTAATAATAGTTATGAAACTTCAGCATCAAAACAAAATTCTGGAAAAGGTGACTGGGTTCTCAGTTCATCTGAAGTTCTAAAAATGACATATTTAGCAGTTATGTTCCCCCCTTTTTTGTATGGCAGCTCGTAGCTTCCATCACAGTGTATGCTGAATTTTATTCCAGACTTTGAGGGCCTGAACCCAAACCCTTTCTTGGTTTTATTCCAAAAAACCCTTTAAAGTGTGGAATAATACCAAGTGTGGAATAAAACCAAGAAAGACCATTGTCAGTTGGTACAGGCGTCTTGTATTTGCTAGCCTTCAAATTGCCCCATATGCTTGGTGAGGCAAGGGTGATACATACCAACTCATTCTTCATCCCCTTGTTTTTCACTGAAAGAATTACATCTGCACTGATAATTTCTTGTGAGGTTTTTGGATGGGATGGTGGGGGAGGAGACAGATTCATTCATTCTATGATCTGATTTGGATTTGAAGGCTAGTGCACAGATAGGACAGTGCCAGTGCTTTGCCTTCTGCTATGAGCCCAGTTCAGATCATCCAACAGAGGAACATTACCTGTGTGAACAGTCAGCTAGATCTATTTACACCATTTCTATTCTTTATAGCTGAGCAAATATAGACCCTTATTAAAGTTATTATTATTAATATAGACCCCATTTCTGGAGAGAGAACATTTGCAGACATTCAAGCAAATCAGTTCAAGCAAACTCAAGCAAATCAGAAATAAACTTGGGATTTAGATGAGGTAACAACATATTAAACTTCCTTCCAGTTCCCAACACACAGAAACCTTGCCAGCTTGGCTACAAGATATAAAACCTTTTTCACTATCTCTCTCCCTCCTTCCATCTCTCTATCTCTCTCTGTGATTTTTGCCTCACAACACCAGCACTGCAATTCGTGACCAAAAGAAAAAAGGGAAAATAAGAGTTTTGTGCCTCATTCCTGAAACAAATTTAATTTATATGTATAGGACTGCACTGTTGCTTAATCAAAATGCATGGCATTGCAAATAAACATTTCTTGAAATGTCTTGAATACTGAATTGACCATTACTAAATCCCTAAAGCCTCTACTGAATGATATTGGTTTCCTCCTTTCAACTCGATTGCCTTTAGTATCTTTATTTTTGTAGAGCAATGTAGAAATACATTGCTGTCAATCTTCCAAATAAATTTAATTTTGTTTTCCTTTTTTTTTTTTTTTTTTTTTGCCCCAAAGGCCTTCCTTTGTATAACTATGAAATAAAAGCAGATTGAGAAAGAGATAGTTTTTTTTATAGTTCCTTATTGGAATAATTAATTTTACATTAAATGTATGTATATATGTTACCATATGTATTTACATTCTTCAATCTGACCCCAGAATAAGTTAAAAAGTGACAGATTTTTTTTTCTTTCTTTCTACTGGAAAGGTATATATGCTCTGTCTCTAAATTGAATCTAATATATGAATTCTGATCTTGCCTTAGAGCCTTGAGGCACAATTAAACTACTGTAAAACTAAGCACTGCTATGTCCCACTGATTTCAATCGGAGACATTTACAATGCAGACAATACCTGTCACTGAAAAGCATCTACTGTGCTCAATGGTAGTTGCATCTATGTGTGTATGCATGTCTAAAATATATATTTATCTTTCTAAAAGTACTGGATAGATGCAGTGGAAATTTAGAAACTGTATCCTTGGCTTGCTTATTTTGTTTTTAGGTGTTGCTTTAAATGATTATTGACAACATATGCAACACAAGGCACAAATTATCAGATCATCAGCATATGGACAAACCCAGAAAGGTAAGAAAAGCAGTTGTGGAAAAATTTGACCAAGTAAGCAAGTAGATATAAGTTGGTTGAGAAGTCATACCTAAAGAATAATTAGTGACTGGCTTTAATGTCAAGCATATTTCACTATATTTTTAATGCAGTACTCTTTTAACAGGGTTATCCATTGCCAGTAGAATGTTCATTTTTCAAAACTGCAAATGGAAAAATAATGGAGAAGTTGAGGAAAAGGTTGGCACAAACTCTTAATAGGCTTTAAAAATGAAGAAAGTACATTAGGGGAAAATGTACTGCATGTCTGAAGAAGTATTTCCATTTGAGACCAGGAGTCTTGTAATCCAGTTTCACTGGATGACCATTAAGTGCCATATTTTAAAAGTTTTTTTTTAAAAAATCTGTTCACTCTGAATAGACTATTCTTGATTTTAGAAATCTCTTAATATGCAAAACAAAACAGTGCAGTCCTATGTATGCTTATTTTGAAATATGTTTGTTGAACTTATTCTCATGAGTAGAACATCTCTTTTTTGTTTGTGTGAACTAAAAAGTCATAACCTCATCCATGTATTATTTTATAACCTTTATTATATGTGTATTGATAGAGGATGCTCCAGTTCTCTTGCTCAGTTTAGTTTAATCCTCCTGTCATGACAAGTACAATATCTATAGACAAATGTATATATCTATAGACAAATATAAAGTAACACCAACTGAACAGTAGAGGCATCATTGGCTATTGAGAACCCAACACTTTAAAATTCAGAATCTCCCTGACAAGGAAGAGAACTCTTATTTAAATCCTGTCTTCTTGCATTAATTACTACAGATGAGAGTTATTACATCTTGTTCATGGAACAATAAAGGTACAGTGTCCTTAGCACCCCTTCTTGCTAAAATTTGACAGTCAGCTGGTGGTGTGAATGGTAGCAGAGAAAGAAAAGCCAGCCACATCTATTTACTATCTAATCTCCTCTCTTTCAAGTCTACTTAATGTGTAGCAAGTAGCTAAATTACATGACACATGCATGCATGTACAGAGCCATCTCATCCATTCATTCGCATAGTCACATGACCTCTGCAAACTGGTAAGCCCCAATAATAGATAGATAGATAGATAGATAGACAGACGATAGGCAAATATCATCTATCAAAAAGAATATACCTTAATGGACATAGGATACTAGGGAAAATTTTAAAGTGCACATATTCAACATCAGTATCAAGAGGTAAAACCCAAGAGATAACAGACATATTTGCATAGCTACTGAAGATTAATTTCATACCGCCTGAAGACTAAGTTCTGGCTAAACCATGACACAAATGTAAATCAGAGTGTTCCTTTTGGCTCCTAAATTGGTTCTTAATAATTCTGTTTAACTCATCTCAAAACTCATCCAGACATTGGTTTATATTCAGAAGAGCCTGAATTCACAGAGTAAAGACTTACCTCATCATAAATATTTTAGATGTTGTTCTGTTCATTCTCAGACTCAAATGATTGGGAAAGGTAAGATTTGCAGAGCAAAACTTTGAAAAGAAATACAGAAAGTGTCCATGTCTCCTACATGGGTGGGCATTTTCTACTCACACAATCTTTTCATGCTAGATAAGGTCTCCTGTCTTTGGGTCATACCTGTTTTTCATCCACTTGTGTCCATTAAGGAATGATAAGTCTCTCTCACTTGAAGTTTACTAATGTTGATTTCATGGCCAGAGATTCATCCATTCCTAGACTCTTAACTTGGTTCTTTTATTAAGTACATGCTTACTACTATTGTGTGCTGGAATATATATACACACATACACACTGCTTTTAATAGGTTTAAAATAGTTTTGGGATGCATCTGGATTGAAAGTGGCTCAGTAGCTGCCAGCAAAACATTGGATGGCCAGCTACTGAGATACTGAGTCAAAATTGAACAGAGTTTCTACCTGGTTTCAGACTAGACCAATGTGTTAGTGCTGGGGCACTCATATTTATACCCAGAAATGGTTCCTAGGGGCAGTATTTCAGGAGTTAATGGATTTAAGGGGAGAAGAATGGGGCGTGATATGCAATAATGACTGGACAATTGGTGTGAATGTTCTCAGATGAAAAGAATTTAGTTCCCAAAAGGAAACTCCCTTTGTTCTATGCAAACAATCTCCCAGTCGAGCTCACTACCACTTTTCCATAGTCCAGGGATTATGCTGATTCTGATCTGAGGAGCTTCCATTATGTCTGAGTGCCTTGGGCTTCTCCCATGCTGAGCTATCTTGATCAATCTGCTATAACTAGTTTCCTGCACAAGGGAGCCCCTGTTTGGGCTACTTGCCTAAGATATCCTTGTTTGATATGGACTTAATATCAAAGGTCATATAGAGGTGACTGAAAGCTGGATCTTGGGCTACACTACCATTAACAGAAAGTAATTATGTGCTCTCAATAACACTATTAGAAAAAGAGCTTAGCTTCCACTCTTCACTCTACTCTGTTTTTACGTGTCATGGCTTTCCAGCTCCAGGGGTTCTTGGATGAAATGGATTAACTAGATCCATTTCAATCTAGCTTCAGACCTGACTATAGGTCAGAAACAACTTTAGGTGCTTTGGTGGATGATCTACATCAGGAACTGGACAGGGGAATTGTCTCCCTGTTGGTCCTGCTGGATCTCTCGGCAGCTTTCAGTACCATTAACCATGGTATCCTTCTGGTTACTTCTCTGAGATAGGGTTGAGGGCACTGTCTTACAGTGGCTTCAGTCCTTCTTGGAGGGGCAAACTCAGAAGGTGGTGTTGGGGAACTCCTATTTAACCCCCCTGGCCACTGGCCTGTGGGGTCCCTCAGGGTTCTGTTGTATCTTCAGTGTTATTTCACATCTACATTAGGTCATCCAGAATTTTGGGGTGCGGTGTCACCAGTATGCTGATGACACCCAACTCTATCTTTCCTTTCTATCTGACTCTAAATAAGCTGTCTCTATACTAAACCAGTGCCTTCTGTCAGTAATGGAGTGGATGAGGGTGAAGAAATTGAGACTTAATCCAGGCAAAACAGAGGTGCTCCTGGTCAGTTGGAAGGCAGATTAGGGAATAGGGATTCAGCCTGTGCTGTGTTGTGCTGTACACTGCCCTGAAATCTCGGGTTCTCATCTTGGGTGTACTCCTGGATTCAGATCTGAGCCTGGATGCCCAGGTTTGAGTTTTGGCCAGGAGAGCTTTTGCATAGCTAAAATGAGTGCCCCAGCTGTGCCTGTTCCTTGAGAAGCTGAATTGGGTTAAGGTGACACATGCCTTGGTTACACCCCATTTGGGCTATTCTAACACACATTATGTGGGGCTGCCCTTGGAAACTGTTCAGAAACTGCAGCAGGTCCAAAATGCTGTGGCCAGGCTGTTCATTGGGGCTGGCTACAGGGATCATGTCTCTCCCCTTCTGAAACAGCTGCGCTGGCTACCAGTCCATTTCTAGGAAGAATTCAAGGTATTGATTTTGATATTTAAAGCTCTAAAAGGCTTGAGTCCAGACTATCATAAATAAATAAATAAATAAATAATATCGGAAGGACCATATTTCCCTATACAAGCCAACCCAAGCACTATGGTCCAAAACACATTGCAGAAATAATCCAGTTTGAAACCGCTTTAACTGCTCTGAATCAGTGCTAAGGAATTCTGGGAATTGTAGTTTATTATGGTACGAAAGCTCTCTGACAGATAAGGATAAATGTCTCATAAAACTACAGTTCCCAGAATCCCCTAGCATTGAGCCAGGGTAGTTAAAGTGATCTCAAAGTGCATTATTGATGCAGTGTGTTTTGGGCCTAAGATTGGCAGGAGAGGGCTTTCTCTCAGTCCCACCACCTTCTCATGTGCGCTTGGTGAGAACGTTGGAGAAAGCTTTCTCTGTGGCTGATCTCAGACTGTGAAATTCCCACAGGAGGATATTTATTTAGGCAGTTATTCAGTGGATGAAATTTACTTGTGTTTCCTGTGTGCTGTAAATGCTTTTTTTAAACAGTTTTTACTAGTTTTAACAATGTGTTTTAGCTTACGTCTTAATATTATTAATGTTTAATCTTTTTTAACATTTGTACTTCTGTTTTATAAATGATTATAACCCACCTTGAATCCCATTGCGGGAGAAAGGCAGGATATAAATCTTTGAAATAAATAAATAAATAAATTACAGTGTGCCATTTGCAGACTCAAGCTCACGTGGACATTAAGCCCCGGGCATTACAATGGGGCGCATGTAGGAAACAACAGGACTTGAAGTCCCACATTTTTCCCATACACCAGGAGGGGTCCGAAATGGATTCCCCGCATATACAGAGGGTTCACTGTACAAATTTAGCCAAAGTCATTTCAGATATGACCACTTTTTCTTCTACTTATCTCACTGTTCACATATGATAAGGCCACTGTCTTTTTATTTTGCACTTGAATTAAAAACCCTGGTCTCCAGAGTTGTTGTCTAACACTCAAACCACTACACCATACATGTATCATCTTGTATGTTTAAAGTATAAACTGGTAGAGGTTCTAGATTACTTCACTGGTTTCTTTTTTAAAAATGGCTAAATTAGAGTTATGCATTCATGACTTTGTTGTATTTAGGATCTCTATATATTCTGTCATTTAGGGGATACATTTTGTTTTTTCAGACATCTGGGGTCCCTGTTTCTTTTCACACACACACACACACACACACACACACACACACACACATATTTGTGAAATGCCAATTATATTTCAATGTATCCTTACAGCATAACAGCTTTTCCACATTTACTGAAAGTCAGTCTGGGGATTCTGCCAGTTTGATATTACAATATAGAAGCAAACATTTGTTTACTTATTGATAACATTTGCAAAGTTTTAAGTTAAATTCCACATCATTTATTCCCAATAAATCATATCTTCCCCACCAAATGTGCTTTCACACAAAACCTTTATATTTTTATATCATCTTAGTAGAAACTGTGATTAACTCAAGAAGCAAGTAATTCATGTGAAGTCTTCTAGGTAATTTTCCTGTGGTTTTCCTATGAAAGTTGTAATAAATTATAGTTCCTTTTTTTAAAAAAAATTCTTGAATATCCATTGACACAGGGGGAAAAACCTGATGGCAGAAATAGCACATTAAAGTAAACTTTTGCATATGTACATGTATATAGATATAAATGTATATGGATAAAACAAGATAGTGGCTGGAATGCTGTTATCAGCAACTGTTAAGTAAACTGTCCTGGTCTGACCCCAACCCCAAAACTGATAGAAACATCTTTCACTGAACCTCCAGTCACTGGCAGACTGGATATCCTTCTCATGCAGCCAATGCCCAGTAAAGTAGGATTTGGAGGGTGGGAGGAATTACAGTCACTACTAAATATCAATCAATCGTTTTATTGTGGTCAATGGCCATAAC
Organism: Sceloporus undulatus; assembly: GCF_019175285.1. NCBI lineage: Eukaryota > Metazoa > Chordata > Lepidosauria > Squamata > Phrynosomatidae > Sceloporus > Sceloporus undulatus. Next base: position 157,433,823 of record NC_056526.1, on the reverse strand, counting down.
TAAATAGAGACAGTGTCACAATCATGACTAAACAGAGTTTGTAAATATGAAGAGTTATAGATAACTAAATCCAGATATCTAGTTTTGTACAGTATTTATGTTTACTATTTAATCACAATTTAACCCCCCCCCCCGCCCCACCCTACTTTACTGGGCATCAGTTGCATGGAAAGAATAAAATCCATTGCTCTAGTGACTAGAGCATGGATGGATGACATTCTATACCAGTTTAAATGCCATTGAATTCTGGGAGTTGTAGTTTGTTGTGTCACCACAGCTCTCTGACAGAGAAGGCTAAATATCTCACAAAACTACAAATCCCACAATTCCATAGCATTTAGCCATGGTAGTTATCGTGCTGTCAAACTAGTTTATTTCTGCAGTGTGCATGCAATCCTAGAGTATTAAAAATAAATAGTAAATGACAGTTGTTGATTTGAAATATTGATTTTAAAATGTTTCAATTGTTTATGGTTGCTGCATGGTCAAGATGCAGAGATGAATGGGCTTGAGATACTTCCAAACAGACAGATTAACAAAATATCTTTTTTATTCTATTTTATGCTAAGAAAAAGATTAAGGAAGTGGGAAAACAGAAGACAAGAGATGGTAATGTATGAGACCCTTTATACAATTCCATGTTTGAAAAAGGGTAACTGTACAATTACAAAACTAATCTAGAAGCCTGCTTGAATTGAGAATTCAAAGAGCATTGAAGCTGTCTCTTCATCAAATATAAAGGGCATCTCAATATGTTGATATTTTAGTCCATATTTTCATATCTCTGTTAGAGAGAAAAGACCTGTAGTTTCTTTTTTCAGCAGAACTAATAGCAGGGGGTAAATGGATTTTATATGCAGATGTCTTTCACACACACACACACACACACACAGAGCGAGATTTTACAGAAAACATTGTTTATTGTAGAGGGAAAAATGATAAACATGAGGTATTCCATCACAGAGCACCTTGCTGGCTGGAGTAGGGAGGATATATATCATCATCCAGCAACCTACTATCCAGTGCCTCAGAACGCCTTTGTTTGGTGACTCTACCTGGCTTCTAACGTGGGTTCTGGGGGACACTTCTAGCCATGGCAATGGTGCCATGACTATAAATGTGAAGTGTAATGCTTTTGCTATCAAAAGTCTGGGTTACAACATCATAACACTGAACAGGATGCCAGCCAATGTTTTTTTCTGCCAAAAAAAATCTTCATGAAATTTTTGCCAGTAATCCACCAATTATGAAAAAATTATCTACAAATGAGCAAAAATTATTATGAAACAGTCATTCCTAGCTCGGATTGCTATCTTTTACAGTTGAACAGTTTTGCCAAAAGCAAAGAGAAGAATTAGCTAATAGATAACCATGAGCTTTTCTTCTCTGCATAAAGAGAACATTTATGATCTCTGATCAGCTGACTCTATTTTTAAAAATCCTATCTGTTTTTCTTTCCAGTGTTTGTTATTCTAATTTTCATCCAGCTCTTTGTCTTTTTCTCCTTACTACTTGGCATGATGACTGCAATGATCACCTAATCTAGTTTGATTTTACTTTAATTCTTCTTATACATCTATGTATTCTTTTGTAAAAAAAAAATCAAATAACTTCATTTGAGAAAGGTTATTGTTTTTTCTCATATGAACACCCAGCTCTGTAGGGTTTCATGCTGCAATGGAGGCCAACTCTTCAAATAATATATTTTTCTCCTCCATCCCATCTTGAGTTCTGAAAGCAAGCTTACTATTCCATAAATGTACCTAAAACCAATATTAATAGGGAACAGCTGTTTAAAAATCTAACTTCTTTTGAAAGGTTTGGAGGTTTACATTATTTAGCATTACATTATAGGTTTTAAAATTAAACCAAATGCTTGCCCTGTAACCTCATAAAAACTAATTTTTAAACTAGCTATATTTTGCCCCTGTCGTCCAAATGAACTTTGCTAGGAGAGACCCCTAAAGTGAATTACAAACAAATTATACTTAACAAATACTAGTGAGAATATTCTTATGTTTCCATCCTCATGGTATGCATACCACAAATGAGATCTCCCAATGTAAGGACTGGGGGGGGAGGGCAGGGAATGAGTGTTGCCAGAATTTTCTCCTCCAGGTTTTTGTGCCTATCATACAACCAGGAATGTAACCAGTCTAGCTTCCAATGTCATGAAGATGAAGTAGGTGAGAAAGCTTAATACCTTATTCTTCTGTCCTACAGTTTACAGAAAAATAGGTGCCTTTCATGAACAAAAAGGTGGTAAGCCATACCATTTTGCACTAACTGCATATATATTCTTTGAACCATTTTGAAAGAAGTCTCTGTTCTTTACTCAATATGTAAATTTGTGTGATATTAGAACATACAGGTTCTCTGATGAGCTTGTTTCCAGTGCATTCACCCGGGAATCCAAAGGCCCAATCAGCAATCTCTTTTATGGTTGTTTGTGTTTTGTTGTATGCTGAAGGACTCTACACAGGGTGCTTGAAAGTATGTGGAGGAAATATTGATTAGAGGAGGATTTTGGCATGATATGAGTTTTTTTTATATCTATAATAGCATGGATTTGGGGTTTTTGTTGTTGTTGTTGTTGTTGTTGTTGTTGTTGTTGTTGTTTTGCTTCCTAGAATTATGTAGCAGGTTAAAACATGTTCCTATTTACATGTGAAAATATATTAGTGCTATTGTGAGAGCCACTTTGGCACAGTCGTTTGAGTGTTGGACTACAACTCTGGAAATCAGGGTTCGATTCCCCACTCAGCCATGGGTTGTCTACATGGACAAAAAGCCCCGTATTCTCCCCAACTTCATATTGTCTTATTTAGATTACACAAGGCGAAACCCCAGGACCAGGATCAGGCCTGATACTGGCAGACCAGATATGGATCTGGCGGATATAGCCTGATCCCCGGGCAAACAGCTTTACCCTGGATCAATTTGAGTCCTAGAACCTCCACAGCAAACCCTGGCTGTTTAAATGGCCCTCTGTGCTCCTTATCTTGCTTTACCATTGCTCCAACTGTGTATGGCATGGAAACAGGGTGCCTGGCCACATGTGTGCATCCAAGCACCCCATTTCTGCATGATGATGATGATGATGATTTATTTCTAGCCCGCCCAATCACGAAGAATCCGGGTGGGTTACAACAATAAAATACATCAAATTGCAACAGAGTTTTTTTAAAAAAGCACTGCAACTAGGAGCTTCTCAGTAAGACAATGGCGTGGCAAGGTAAGGAACATACAGAGGTAGTGAATCCTGGAACAACATGGAGACAGGCATATAAAAACACATCCATCCCCATGCTGATCCAGGGAACAGCCTGTTTGAGCTCCCGGGCCAGAATAGCATGGGCCCAGCCAATGATATCCTGGCCTGTCTACTAGCTCCACAATCTGAGCCCCAGAAAATCTCGTGATATGGTTTTCTTGTTGTCACCATTAGTCAAAAACAACTTGAAGTGACACAACAACAACAATTAGTGCTATCAGGATTCCTAAAGCACTAAAGGGACATTTATTGCATTTTCACAACTGATAAAAAAGCTCATACTTTCATACCTGTACTGATCGTTGCATTTTCTACACTGCCACTTCACAGTTTTCACTCTGGCAATCCACTGATCCTGCAATATTATTGGGAGGAACAGCATCATCTATATAAAGAAAAAAAGAAGAAGTTGGACTTTTTAAAAAAAATGAAAAGAAAAGGAACTTGTGAAGGAGAATGATGAATACTTGTGCATAGCTCCCATTCACTGAAGTGAGGTTTAACACAGGAGTACTTCTTGATGGATTGTACCCATATCATTAATGATTCATGCTGTGTAAGCAGTCACTTGCAGCAGAATGGAACAGAAGAGTCAGAAGCAGTATTTATATAATATAGTGGAAACTCTTTTATTAATAGACCCATCTTTGCCAAATGGAAACTCCTCTTTTGAAAGTTGTTTACAATCTTTTCCAAAGCTACTTAATGCTACTTTTTCTTTTTAAAAAAATCATGGCTAGAATTACCCAGCTTTTGCTAAATGGAAAGTCTAATTTTAAACATCTCCCATTTTGTTTGGTAGGCTGTTTTACATGTAATCCAACAGCTTCTGTTCAATGAAAAATACTTTTTAATCTAATGTCCAAGGCTTTATCACGCACCTCTTCCTTCCTTCCTTCCTTCTTTCCTTCCTTCCTTCCTTCCTTCCTTCCTTCCTTCCTTCCTTCCTTTCAGCCCAAACAGATAGGCAAAAATAAAGCTGCTTCGGGTCACTTTGGAGGTATGTTGTTTAAAAGACACACACATCTTAAGAGGCGAGAAGCTGCACCAAAGCTGTGCTCCAGTCCTTGGCACAGCTTCTGGCCTCTTAGAATGCATGCAGCATTTAAACAGCATACCTCCAAAGTGACTCGAAGCAGCTTTATTTTGGCCTGTCTGTTCAGGCCCTTTCTTTGCTTTCAAACAGAAAATGGACAAAAAATGTTTTTTAAGGGGAGTAGTGAATCAGTCTTTGATTTTGTTCTGCACATGATCTTGTGTTATGTGTTATTGTGCAAAGTGCTCTCATCAATCTTCATACTCCTACCAAAGCCCCAGACATGTAACTTTAGTAGTCATGACTCATTAAAACTTTTTTAGTGGAAGGAATGGAACTCTGGTCTCTTAGAGGCTGTGAATACCAGCCATTAATGTCATACAACACACACCCTGACTCCACCTCCATGGTGTCATGACACCGCATGCCACTCCACATGGCATGTGGCATCACAGCACTCTTCTGGCATTGCGTCCACATGACGCAGTGCCAAAGGAGTGCCTTAAAGCTGCAGTGCTGCAGCTATCATGCTCTTTTTGGGGCTCCGTTTTGCACCTTGGAAAGGCCAGATCGGGGCAGTGGTGTGCAGGTGCCGCTTTCTTGATACAGCACAGCTGCAGGCGGGTGCAGGCCACTCCTTGGGGGGTGGTCTGCACATCCCCTTACTCCTATACTCAAACCAGTATAGTGTGCTGGCTCTCACTATCCAATTCCAAATTGCATTGCCCTCCACTAGGAATAAAATGGGATAATTGAAAGGATTTTCTTTAAATAGCTTGATCCTAGTTAGATGTCTTATGAATAAATTGATCTTACATCTAAATTCACAGTTTCAAAACTAAGAAGGGTAATTCTCAGAATTCAATAGCATTGAGCCATGGCAGATAAAGTGATGTCAATCTGGATTATTTCTGCAGTGTGGATGAAGCCAAAGTGGCTACATAAGCAGAGGAATGTACAGGTTAATATAACGTATATATGCCTATCTCCATCTTAATACATTTTATCTTAACAGTCTTAATGAGCTTTGATTACTGAGCAGGGGAAAATATATATTAGAAGGGTCTTGTCACTAAATGGTACATATTTGCATTCCTCGCTTCAGAGCAATTTCTTCCATTTTATGACCAAATTCAATTGCTTGTACCGAGGTATACATTTTGAATCAATTGTTAAATGCTAAATCAATCATTATGTAATTCTCATTGATTCACTTGGTCTGTCTGAGCTGAGACTGGCAACTAAATTTAAGCCTTTATATCCTACGATAATGGGACAGGATTTTATATTACAAGAATACACAGTGGGGGTATGTACACATGTTAATTGCATTTACAAATTATGTTGGGGCAGAGACAATGTGAAGTGCAACCCTAACAAAGTCTGTATCATCTACATAATCCTTTGCTAAACATATATACATAGGTTGAATATCTCTATTATTCAAGCATGCTTAAAAAAATTACCCTCCTATGTCCAACTCCAGTTCTAATTTGGATGCTTTCCGACTAGAACAAATAAATAAAAAAGCCATATTGATTTACAAGAATGGAATGAATTTTGCCTGGAGGTAATCCTGTTAATAATAAAGAAACCTCTGAAATTATTCAAGAGACAGAATCAATTAGAAGGAAATGACACATTATGTCTAACACAGAAACAAGTGGGTGTGGGGAAAGGTAAGACTATAGACTAATTTACTTGGGACAAAAAAGAAAAAGAAAAAAGAATACTATGTCAAAATGAATGATTAAGAGAAGTATGTCTTATGTACAACCCCTAGTAATTTTTACAGGCTCTAACCCTGCCGCAACAAATGTAAATGACGAGGATGTGACTTTGCTGGAAAATAAGGCATATGTTCCTTAATAGTATGGGCTAAATCCAATTCTGATTAGAGTAAACCCATTGACTCAATAAAATTTAAAGTAAATTTTTCTTATCAGATTCTCATGGATTCAATGAGCTTAGTGCAGTTGAGGCTAACAATTGTATTTAGCAAAAATAAATTTAGTTTTTCAGCAACAGAAATGGCAGCAGTGTGTAGAAAATAGTGGTAGCAGACTTTTTTTGTGGCAGTGGAAGGATGTAACCATTGGTATTCAATGGAGTTCATCTTTATTAAGGTCATAGACCAGTATAGGTAAAAGGGGGATACAATAAAAGAGGGCAAAAGGAAGGTAAAAACAGGCTAAAAATAAAATAAAAACACGGTTTAAAAACAGTAATGAAAATATCCTTTTAAAATCCAGTGTGGTAGGGCAAGATTGGTGCTAGTCTACTGCAGAGATCATTGCCTCATTTTAACTGCAGCAGCACAAAATCTGGCAACATTTTATATTATATCAGGACTGGTGTCTGAAAGCAACAAAGAAGTGTAAAATTGACTGCTGTGTCCTTGATGTTTATACAATAATGGGGAAATATGCCTGTAGTATGAGCACTTGAGTAATACGTGCTCTGTTGTCTCTATTTGGCCAGAGTCACAGAGGCATAATCTGTCTGAGAAGGGGGTCATCTTGTATTGACCTTCAAGGATGGCTGAGGGAAGGGCATTGCATTGTGCCAAAGTAAAGGCTCTCCGGTGTTTTTGGTATTTTGAGTTTTTGTCCATATACCATAGGTGGTGCCAAGTATCTGTCGGGGTCACTAACAATAAACTTTGGGGTGCTAGCTAGGTCTAGCTGTCACTGAATATCTCTCACGCATTGTTTGATGGTTGCTTTAGCCTTTTCATATCCCATGCTGAACAAAAGATCTGGAGAGATGCCCAGTGAAGAATTTTTAGTCATCACCATCTGTTTCCATGTAGACTGGAATTCATCAGTCAGGGTAAGTGGAGCAAGGCTGGTGGGGAAAAAGGATATTCTGAGCCAGTAGCTGAGCATGGTCATCCACACTCTGGCCTCCATTTTCATAAAGCCTAATTTCAGTCTCAGAGTTGCATTAAAGACACATTTGGAGCTTGGAATGATGATCTTAGAAATTTGGATTGCACAAGTTCTAATGGTGCAGAGTTGGAGAGAGGTCCCAGTTGAGATCTCTAAAACAGTTGTGCAACCAATTTGGCTTTGAAGAGTTTGAGTGCTGCTAGGATATAGTGGCCTCTTCTTGTCATAAGAAATTTGAGTATGGCTGTTGAGCTCCTCTGCACATTATCAGCAACATAGTCCCTATGCAGTTTCCAGTAGCATGAAAGATTACCCCCAAATATTTGAAGCAAGAGACCTGTTCTATCTTGTGGCCATCTATATTCCAGTTTTGGTTCTCAGGTGACCAGTGGTGGACCCCGTTGGTCGTCACCCAAGAAGTTACTTATCTTCATATTAGAGGAAGGTTTCTGTCTTATCGCCTTTGTTCAGCTGTACCAGGATGCATCAGATACATTGCGACCCATTCTGTATCTTTTTCTGTGGCTGCTTCCAATATGACTGCTTAGAACTTATAAGCAGCCAGGTTATTTCACAAGTTTATTATATAATTAATTAACCATGCTTGGGTTGTATTATAAGAACCAGCTTAAAATTCATGTAATATTCAAATAATTTGCAAGGTTAGTGAAGGTAGATGCTTCTTTTAACTTTAACAGAAATATTAAAACATCAGTATTCATGGACTATTAACCATACCCTTGCTGCAACCACACTGAAGAATTAATGCAGTTGGACACCACATTAACTGTCATGGCTCCATCCTATGGAATATTTGGATCTTTAGTTTGTTGTGTTACCAGAGCTCTCTGACTGAGAAGGCTAAACATTTCACAAAACTACAAATCCTAGAATTCCATAGCATTGAGATATGGCAGTTCATGTGGTGTCAAACTGCTTTAATTCAACAGTGTAGTAGCAGCTCGTGTCTCCCAGTCATAGCCTATCTTTCCATATCCATACCTAGTTTTCCAATTAAATCTACACCTGGCAATTCCCTCTCCCCTTACTTTTGTCTCTGTTCTGGGTTGTTTTTTTAAATATATCAATGACAGATATGATGTGCTAAAGATACCACTACAACCTGAAACTTGAAAGAAAGCGAATACAGTGAAAACCTTTTAGAACAGGACCTGTCAGCATGAACCTAGTGAGCTGCATGTGTCTGTCTGAAGCTATTTATTCTGCCTGTCAACTGGTTTTTATGCACACCAAAACCATAATGCTAATTGTTGTAGTATGTCTTTGTAAGAGAGAGAAAATGGTCTCCTGACTCAATGTTGCCCATTGCTTATGTATAAGAACATGTTATCTCCTTGAAAGTGCAGCTTTTAAAAAAGAGATTGTATTGGCTTTTTTATTTTTCTGCTCTTTGGTCTATTTTGTCTTGGAATCAAAATACATAGACAGATTGCCTAAATCTGGGGTTGTGTTTCTCTTGCTTTTTTTCCAGATTAAAAATGTACCATATTGAGCCACTTGTAATATGTCTTCCAGATAACATGATCAATATGACTAATAGTAAGGTCATGACAGACAGAATCCAAAGATATTTGCTTCCTTAAATATATACTGAGCTATTAATACATCAAACAGTAATTTTAGGCAGATAGATAACTATATTGTCTTCATAACGCAACATTTACATAACTTCCATTGTTTCAGTGTGCCTGCTCTGACTGGAACAAAATAAATTTATGTCTAGTGCTTGAGCACACAAAATCCATCAACTTATCAAAGACCAATTTTTTTTTAAAGTTCAAAATTAATCTATATTTAATTTAATCTACTTAATCCCTCTTAAGGTTTTATGATTATCCTGCAATTATTCAAGAGTTACTAATAACTGTTTAGTCTACATGCATATACATGTATAGACCAAACATTGTCCACATGCTAACCTAAAAAGTCTTTACTCTTGGAAGGAATATATTGAGACATTTTGGTGAGAACTGTTGTTGTAATGCTTTTGTGTACAATGACTTCAACACAGCTTTTAAAGATTTGCATCTAGTCCAGCAACCCTAACTCTGTAAATTCCCCACTAAAGCTTTTATCTTGTCTTCTAAAAATACTCTGACCAATTTCAAAGAAAGCAGAACAAACGTACTCCCTTTAAATTCCAGGCACCGTTCTGCAGGATGTAGAAGCACAAAATGGAGTCCTATTTGAGGCACTGAACTTTGATGTCTGTAAGAGATTTCCTGCAAATCAGACAACCACAGCCAAGTGTCTTTTCTAGTCCACCTTCTCTAAAATAATTGCACTTAGATGAGGAAAAGTTTCCTCTTTCTTCTCTTGCTGGAATGCTCCAATGAGCCAGCTGTCTGAAAATCTGCATGGGCCAAATTCATCATCTTGATAGGCAGCGATTTACTTCATGAAGGCTTTCAGCTAAGGACATAATGACAACATTAAGAGAATCCTGAGGTTGCTGATCTTTTTTCTTGCCTCACATTATGGCAATGGATCTATGATGTGGCCATAGTGGTGATGATGAAGGGTTGTAGGGTATTTTCAGCTGCAGAGTATAAATATGCAAATGTGCAAATGTGCAAAAGTATCTTCATGTATACAGGACTCACTGTGTTCCAGCCATACACCACAGCCAGAAATTATGTAAAATAAAATAAGATTAAATTAAATTAAAATCTAATCATGGGGCATGTCCTGATTTCAGTGAATGCTAGTGCCTTCCCTCACCCCACAAAAAAAGAAGTTCACCTTTTAAAGATTGAAACCAATGTTCTGATAACCAAAACAAATCAGATGTATATGCAGTTTCTTTGCAAAAATGGTGTTTTTATGTAAAAATTGGTGGGTTTTGAACAATTCCCTCATTTTGCCACCAAACTAATCAGTTTGTAGATACAAATTTTTGTTTTGAAACTGTATTTTTGTGTAAATAATATACTTTCTGTCAGGGAAAAAAACACATGGTTTTAGAAACCTCCAAAACCCGGAGGGGTGTGTGCAATAGACTCTGTGTGTATTAGATATAGATGTGTGTGTGTGTGTGTGTGTGTATTAGATATAGATATAGATGATAGAGATATATTTGTGGAAAGCCTTCTAAGTTTGATTCTGGAAACAGTTGGGAAAATTTTCCAAAAATATTGGGGTTTGGCACACAGAAAATAAGATACGTCTACACAGAATGATTTCCTAAAATACTTCTGGATATGTGAATATCAGACAAAAACTGCAAAAAAAAAATTAATTCTCTCTTCTCCTCCAGTGGGAAGGATACTACAGAAATTAGCCATATTTGTATGCAAGGACAAAATAGTGAAAGAAACAAAAACTCTCTGCTCTTCAAGAGGATTGCCCATCTGATAGTCATTAATTTGTATATTTTAAGATTGCTCTACCAGATTTTATATGCTAAATCTCTGCTTTGACATTTACATCCACTCTTAACCCTGGCATAACCCACATTGTTAGAAAGATTACTTAAAACAGACAGTGGAAAGAGTAATTTATAAAATCATATCTGTATACATTCAACAAAGGCCTATCTAGCATCCCCTCCCTTTCTCTCCACATTTTAGTTAAGAGCATGATCAGTTGCCAGTTTCCTTTGGAAGAACCCAGCAGAAGGATGGGTTCTTCCTTCTGCTCTTCACCACAGTGAGATTAGTGAATGCCTATTGATGTTCAATACGCCAGTTATCAGTTGGTACAGGTATTAATAACTACTTTTACTGGAGAAGGAAGAACACATTTTTGTAAAGCCATACTGTTTTAAATGGGTTAATTGTTTAAGATAATTGTAATTATGCTCAATTATATTAAGTATGTAAATGACTATGCAAAGAGATCTTGTAGCACCGTTGAAACTAACTGAAAGAAAAAAGTTGGTAGCATGAGCTTTCATTGGGAGATTATCATATGGAGGCTTGCGGTCCTTAAAACGTGGTTAGATCACAAGGGTGTGATTGTCAGTTGCGCTTGTCTCACTTGATTAAATCATCATGGAGGCATCCCATCATTAAAGCATTCACAGAACTGCCATTTCTCTACATAATTGACGTTCCTGTTGTGCAGAGTAATGGCTGCTCCGTGAATGCTTTAATGAAGATAAGTCTCCATGACGATTTCATTATGGGAGACAAGCACAACCGGTGATCACATCCTTGCACTTTAGGGACAATGTAGCCATGTTTTAAGGACAGTAAGCTTCTATGTTATAATCTCCATAGATTTGAGCCTATTTCCTCAGATGCTTGCATTCAAGGAAGCAGGCTCAAATCTATGTGAAAGCTCATGCTATCAACTTCTTTCTTTCAGTCAGGGCCAAAACAGATGGGCACGTGTGGGGGCAACACTGATTCAGCATATTCCGGTGACTAGGGGCAGAGAGAAAAGCCTGCAATCATCCAGTTACCTGAGTTGCTAAAGGGTGTTTCACTGGTTGCCCCTATGTCACCCAAAGCTTGGCAGTGACCAAGCAATTGGGTTCATCGACCAACCAGGGGTTAATTGATGACAGATCCAGACCTCATGCTTTGAGACCAACCCTACTTTTCAGCTGTTATATATTAAATAAATAATAAATAATAATAAAAGCTTTATTTATATACCGCCCTTCGAAAACATCAGGGCGGTTTACAGCAGTGCAAAATACATATACATAAAATAACAGGGCAAGGAACAACAACAACAGTGCAATTAAAATTAAAACTCATGCCAGGTCATCAATGCTGCTGGCAAAAGGGGGGGGGAAGGGCATTCAAGGGGGAGAAGTCAGGGGTAGGCTTGCTCAAAGAAAAGTGTTTTCAACCCCTTCTTAAATTGGGCCAAGGAGGTAGCTGAGCGGAGCTCAGTGGGCAGCGAGTTCCAGAGGATGGGGGCCGAGATGGAAAAGGCCCTTCTAGAGGTGTTAACTAATCTGACCTCTGGGACTCTTAACAAGTGCTGCCCTGTTGATCTGAGTGTGCAGGGCGGATTGTACGGAGAGAGGCGGTCCTCTAAGTACCCTGGACCCAAGCCATTTAGGGCTTTATAGGTTATAACCAACACCTTGTATTGTGCCCGGAAGCGGATAGGCAGCCAATGTAGGTCTTTTAAGACTGGTGTAATGTGGCTGGTCCTGGATGAATCAGTGACCAGTCTTGCTGCCATATTCTGCACCAATTGCAGCTTCCGGGTATGGTACAAGGGTTGCCCCATGTAGAGCGCATTGCAGAAATCTAAACGAGAGGTTACCAGAGCATGTAATACTGTTTCAAGGTCCCTCCGGCCCAGGTAGGGATGCAGTTGGCGTATCAGCCGAAGCTGATAACAGGTGCTTCTGACTGTCGCATCCACCTGAGATGTAAGGTGGAGCGACGAGTCAAGGAGCACCCCCAGACTGCGTACTGAGTCCTTCACTGGAAGCATGATCCCGTTCAGGACAGGTGGAACCACCGCCATCCCCAGACCGGGAGAACCTATCACAAGCACTTCCGTTTTCTCTGGATTCAAGCTGAATCTGTTTTCCCTCATCCAGCCCATTACCGACTCCAGACAGGCCACGAGAGGAGAGATGCCATCCCCAGTCACTGCATCAGTCGGAGACATAGAGAAGACTATTTGAGTGTCATCAGCGTACTGATAACCCCGCGCCCCATGTCTCCGGATGATCTCTCCCAGCGTTTTCATGTAAATGTTAAATAGCATGGAAGACAGAATGGCTCCTTGAGGGACCCCAGATGTAAGCGCCCTCTTATCGGAGCACACGTCCCCCAGCTGCACCATCTGGAACCTCCCAGAGAGGTAGGATCGGAACCACTGGAGCGCAGTGCCCCCTATTCCCAACTCTGCCAGGCACTCCAGAAGGATACCATGGTCTATGGTATCGAAAGCCGCTGAGATGTCTAAGAGCACTAACAGGGACACGCTATCCCCGTCCATGCCCAGACAAAGATCATCGACCAAGGCGACCATGGCCGTCTCAACCCTGTAGCCCACCCGAAAGCCGGTTTGAAATGGGTCTAGATAATCCGTTTCGTCCAAGATCGATTGAAGCTGGATTGCAACCGCCCTCTCGATCACCTTCCCCAAAAATGGCAACAACGAAACTGGCCGGTAATTATTATGCCTCAGGGGGTCGAGGGAGGGCTTAAGGTTTTATAGTGGCCAATTTTAAATTAGATGGAAATTGCCCATCCCTCAGAGATGTATTAATAATCCGGTGTAACATTGAAGTTACTACCGGTCCCCCCTGAGCCGCTAGCCATGAGGGACAGGGATCGAGAGAGCAGGTCGTCTTCCTAACACTTCTAATGATCTTGTCCACATCCTCGGTACTCACAGACTCAAAGTGATCCAGTATAACCGAGTCCACGGAAGCTCCGGATACCTCTACTCTGGTCTTGTGGTCTTTTCCTTCCAACATTATGTGTTGTTTCCTTTGTGACTCCCCTACATGGCAATATCAAATTACAGGAGGTAAATGAAGCAGTGGATGAAACAAGCTGGTGGGAAAATCTAAAAGAGTGTCTTCTTAATTTAGGGTTAAATCAAGGATTGCAAATTATGTTGTCAGGCATGCTGACCAGCATAACCAATGGTCAGGAATGCTTGGAGTTGCTGCCCAAAAGTGCATCTATAGATGCACTTATTTTGTAATCTAGGGTTAGGGCAATGAGAATAAGTACAGTGGGCCCTTGGTGTCAGTTGGGGTTTAGTTCCAGCCCCCACCCACCCATGGATACTAAATCCTGTGGATGCTCAAGTTTCATTAAATACAATGGCATAGTGAAATGGTGTCCCTTATATAAAATGGCAAAAATCAAGGTTTGCTTTCTGGAATTCGTATATTTCTGAAATATTTTCAAGCTGTGAATGGTTGAATCTGTGGATTAAAAAAATCTGTGGATATTATAGGACTGACCATAATAACAGACATGAGGAATACCTATCTTTAAAGGTCTATCACATAGACTTCATCATCACATGCATCTAGAAGTTAATGTGCTTGTACCCAAAAGACTTTAAAAGGCAGAATTTATCAGTCTGATATTGGCCTCCCTGTTCCAAGAGCAGAAACCTATTGGTTTCAGTTTCTTGGCCAGCCTCCTTGTAATAAATATAGGCTTGGTATATAATGAAAACCAGATGAATAACTCTCAAGCTACAGATGTCTTCTTTTTCTTGTGATTCCAGCTAAGATTGTTCTTACCCTTCATAATCTCCCACAGCTGCCAAAAATCCATCTTATCTTTGCATGAAGTGAAATTTCCATTAGCAGCTATTATGGTAGCAGGGGTCAAACAGCCAGTGTCAGATGAGTTGTTAAAAAGAAAATGTAGACAACAAAGGAAAGTTTTAGCTGAGATGGATGATGCTCTTTGAAAAATAGAAATAAAAAACACAACATTGAACCAAATCGATCTGAGTGCAGCAGTGCAATTCCCAATGTTACTGACAACACTGAAAGGTAAAACAGATTTTGGGTATATTAAAACATTCAAAATAATTTTGATCATGTCCTCCTTTCAGTATATTGAACCAGTGTTTGACATTTTTCAGGCTTGTAGTTTAACACTACTCTCAGGTCTGTTAATGTCTCCAAATGGAAAATTCTCTGGAGCTGGTTTTGTATTGCAGAAGGCTGCAAAGAGAAGAGTGGGGAAGAAAATTTAATCAGGTTAATGTCAGATCTAGCACAATAACTGGATTTAAGACAGGTTTGTTTTTATTAATCAGATCACTAATTATTTACCAGTCAAAATCTACTTGCCCCTTAGTACGATTTCCTCTGAAGCTTTCCTATGGTTTCTTCCAAATTCTTTAAATGTTTTGACATTGAGGAAACTCAAAATTCCATTGGAATATCATTTTAAATTAAATTTTGATGAAAACTTGAAGTTCAACAAGATGAATTTGCATATATAGATAGTGCTGTTACTGATTGTTTCCTTTCATACTCAATGTAAGGTACTTGGATAACAAGAAGAATAGAATATAACAGCTGTTTGGCTTGTTTTCCTCATGAGATTATAGTTTCTTAATTGTTTTGAGTGCTGGCAGTAAATGAGAACTGTAAAGTGGCTCATAATTTTAAAAATGCAATTTGTGGCTTGCATTTTGCAGCTGGCAAAATGACCCTGACAGAATATTTTGATATTTCAGTTAAAACTATAGACATTTTGAGGAAACTATCATTTTACATGTTCTCATAAACTTGAAAAATGTCTGTTTTTGTTTTATTCTTATAATGAAAGAGAACCAATAGTTACTCACTGGTTTCCTCATGCACATTTATTGGGCTGAGAAAGACTGCAAAAAATAATGGTGGTGGGGAACCTCTTGGTTTATTTTGTGTTGGCAATAATAAGGGTATGTATCCAATTTTAAAAGTCCACATAAAGCCAGGGGAAAAATTGGTGTATCCTGATATAACCAGTGTACATGCACATGCACACACAGTTCATAGGTACCTTCCAGCATTACAGCCAACTTCTGTTTTTACTAGCCAAATGTTTTTAATTCCTTGCCTCTTTTTAAATAGTTCTTACAGCAAATTTTCATTGGAAACACAGGGGCTTTGATAAAAGGAAATAACTTATATAGTACTGCAAAGATACTCTGTATAAAC
Source organism: Sceloporus undulatus (assembly GCF_019175285.1). Classification (NCBI taxonomy): domain Eukaryota; kingdom Metazoa; phylum Chordata; class Lepidosauria; order Squamata; family Phrynosomatidae; genus Sceloporus; species Sceloporus undulatus. Next base: position 157,417,999 of record NC_056526.1, on the reverse strand, counting down.
AGGAATGTGGAGACAATATGCCCAGGTGAAATATCATGTTCCTTTTCATAATTCGAGGAATATGGATCAGAGAATAGAAAGTGGTAAGGCATGGGTCTTGTTTAAGTACAGCAGCTATACTTAACTTTAAATATGCTTTGTACTGCTACACGTTTATAGTCAACTAGAAAGAAGTTTCATATCTAACCACAGAAATCTGCTCCACCTCCACCATTCGATTTTCCATTCTGTAACGGTCCACAGGGCGCATGAAAAGTACTTGATGCTTTTTCAAATTACTAGCTATAAATTTTATTTTTAAAAATATGAACAGATTTTTGTCCAGCCTGCAGAGTTGAATAGAAGGTCATTACATGCCAGCAGCATAAGAATAACTATAATTATGCCTTGCTATAGAATATATAATAAAAACACAGGAAACATTATTCTGCAGATTAATGTATGTAACAAGCAGGAAAATTCTCCCCTAGTTAAAAATAGCTTTAACCTTTACCATTCTCATTTTTTTTTTAAAAAAATGTTCCCTTAAAAACATCTTGCTTTCCAAAAATGGTTAACTAAATCCAGTTGTTAGTCCCAACAAGAATATATCAATTCAATGAATTTGCCAAATTGTGAGGCAACATATACACAGATTCTAGAGATTCAATGAGGCTACTCTAACTGGAATTAGAAAGTTGATTCAGGGCAAGACTGGGTGTCACAAATCACTTAAAGCATATATTTATAGTGATATACTGACAAGGATATCTATGGAACTACATTGGCTTAAGCACAAATGTATGACCTTAAAGTAAGTATCAATGCAAATTAATTGTATTTCCATTTTTAATCTTGTTATTAGAAAGTAATAGAATGTATGATGCCCAAGCAAGTTAAAACTATGTCTTGATCCCACTCTTACATGTTTCTTATGGCCCAGAGGTACAAATGGCAGAGAAGAATAGAAACAGACTATTAATTAATCCAGCTGAGTGGTGGTTTATAACACAGATACGAAACCTCTAGCCTTTCAGCCTGATGCAGTTTTCAGAGGGCTTTCATTAGAAGTAAGAAACTGATTAAAAAGCCTTGTAACTGAGCTCTGATTTGCCACTGGGGAGATGTTGTATTGGGACTTATGCTTGAATAGAAATGTTGAGCTGTAATGTGTATGTTTGGGGAAACTGTCAAATGGGTAAAAATTATATCTTTTATCAGAGATAGGTCTTCTAAGTTTGCTTTGATACTCTTCATGCTTTTAGTCCAATGTGGTTTAAGGACACTTCCCAAAATCGAAATTTGGACTTCCAAGACAAAAAGCGTCATCACCCCTGGGCTGGAATCCTGTCGGTTAGTCCCAGCTAGAGTAGACTCATTTGATCAATTGTTGAATAGTGAATCCCATTGTTCAATGTATCTATTCCAGTCAAGATGAACAACAGGATTTAGGTGATGGCCTGTACTGATATGACCTGCCAAACATGTGTAATGATGTCATAAATTTAACCTAGGATCTTCTACAGTATATGCAAAGTATATGTTGTATAACTAAGGCCCTGTACACACGGGCCTTTAGCACGTCCTGGCGATGTGCTAGGGTTGCCTTGGGGCACCATTTCCAGACGCCCCACAACCCTAGGACATTACCAGGATGTCACAGCTGTGCGACGCCGTATACATGGCATGCACAGCTGTGACGTCACTGCCGTGCACCTTCCAGAAAGGCACGTGCGGCAGCGATGTGCTCACACCACCACAGGCAGTTTGCGGCGGCGCTAAAAGGAGCCACTTTTTAGCAGTCCTTTTGTTTCCGCATAGCCACGCCACACAATTTGGTTGCTGCGGCGCAGTTATGCGGAAAAGAGAGGTTGCCACCATCTGCCTCTTTCTGGCAGACTGTACCCCGCCTAAGTTAATTCTCCTTTGTTATGTAAGTGCCACATTTTAATTTGAGAGAAGAGAC
>NC_056526.1:157334158-157416044 GCF_019175285.1 Sceloporus undulatus | reverse complement strand
TGTAATCCATTCATCCTGGTTAAGTGCTTTATATGGGCCTGAAACAGATGGGAGGCAAGGAGTGGCCCCCAGGCGCAGTCAGTCCGTGATCAGCCTGTGACCACAGTGATGGCATGGCCCACTCTCAAAGTAGGTAAACGCCACTGTTCTTAGTTGGCCACCATTAGGAGCTTATATTTTCTGATTCTTTTTTGGGTGGCTTCGATCCACCTTTGATGGCCTTCGAATGGCTTCCACCTACTTCTTTTGGCCCATCTATTTTGGGCCATGGGCACCAGAATATCCATGTAGGGTTTTGCATATGTTTATTGTGTTCCTTCAAATTGTTTCTGATTTATGGTGACCCTAAAGTGAACTTTAGCTTTTCTTGGCAAGTGTGCCCAAGATTTCCATCGCTGAGCGGGGAATCAAAGCCTATTCTCTCAGAATCCTTCCCTAACACTCAAACCCTATCCTACTCCAGCTCTTTGCTGCATACATTAGGGCACATGCATGCATTTACTTACTATATATATATAGCTACCTACATGTACAGTATATCTGTGTATCTGTTTATATCGTTAGCATGATTAACAAACAAAATTTAAATAAACTGACAAAACCATATGACTTTTTCAGTCTTCAGTTGTTGAAAGCAAAAGTAAGCTGCATCCAAGGTGGCAGTTTAGAATATTGTATTGCCAACATTTTAAAGAGATTGATGATTGTTACATATTAGACCCAAAGGCTGCATCTGCACTGCAGATGCACCACTGTAACTGCCATGGCTGAATGCTGTGAAATTCTGGGATTTGTAGTTTTGTGAAATGTTTAGCCTTCTCTGTCAGAAAGCTCTTGTGCATCAGCAAACTACAAACTCAAGAGGTCCATAATACTGGCAATGGCAGTTAAAGTGGTGTCAACCTGGATTATTTCTGTAGTTCAGATGCAGCCTAAAAGAATAATACGTAACATTAACTTCTGCTTAACATTATTGGTAGTAGAGTATGCTTAACTGCTACCTTGTTCATCTCTCTCATACACATACACATTCTTTCTCTCTCCACATAGATGTATGCAGGGAACAGGTCTGTGTCATTAGTGGCCAATGAGGCAGTTTACTAGATATGGCAATGAGGGAGGCAATTCTTCCTGATGGCAGTATCTTACAACACCATGAGGTAGTGATGGGGTGTGGTGTGGTTCAAAGTCATCGGTCATCCTACTGAGATCAGCACCATGCTGACTAGATAATGAAAAAAACTGAACCCAACATTTAGGAAGCTGAATTTAAAATCTAGAACTTGCATACAATGGAGCAGAGCTGGCTGATGATTACTGGACAGGTTTCTAGCATTCTGAGCTAGAAGAGAGAATACACAATTTATTGTATTATTTGTCCAGCATATCTCTTTTATCATCCCATGTGGTCCATCTTGAAGTAATTTCTTTTCTTTGTGAAAGCATCTTCATTTTATCTCCATCTGTTTTTCAGATCAATGTCTTTTCCCCAAAGCAAAGAGATTACTGTGGTCATGTCTATTTATCATAAGTAGATATGTTTTGCCATTGAGTACACACTGCTGTGGTGTTCTTTCTCTTGCAATATTCCATAGTTGCAGAAATATGTCTACCTCTTATATCACTGCATTTGCAAAATTAAATGAAAATGAAACCAAAAGGAAATTAAAAGTTCAACTATATTGTGTTTAAACATGTACAGCATATTCATATCCATCTTCCTTTTGGGATTTTATTTAATCATTGCCACACATTCTGTATGTATTGAACATTATCTGGTACTTATTTGGGTTTTTGCCCTCATCTTTTAAATATTTTTTTAATTTCAGGCAAAAGTGGGATTCCAAGGCATTTGATCTCTCTGATTCCTTTTTCTTTCTCTGACAAATTTCTGGAGAAAGATACAAACATTTAATGTACAACTATGCATTTATTTAATGTAAATGGGAAAGCAAAAAGTACTGGATTTTAAACATTTTTGCTCAGTTCCTCATGGTCAGTTAAGGAGCCAACAAACATGTGAGTGTTTAGTATTAACATAGTAAGTGTAATATTTCAACCTACCAAACAAAAATAATATGGTAGCTTCATAAGATGTTTGAGGAAAATACTGCAGCTCAACAAAAAGGTACATAACAACAGAATCCTATTTGAACTTCTGGAATGAGTATGATTCCTTTGCAACATACCTAGTAGGAGATGAAACCTACTACACTTGTTCCTGGTTGTGAAAATATTTTGAGGTTTTTAACATTTCCAAAGTGAAAATGTAACTTTTCTTGGAAAAAATGAAACAGACTGAAACAAAATGCAGTGGGTTCACTTTAAACCAATTCAAAGTACATCTGTCATCAGAGAATTAATTCACAGTCTTTACATGTGGCACACTGGGACAAAAAGTATAGCCTTCCCTCACTAATACTAGCAATATTGTTGTGTCCTCATGTCACGTCTCTCTTTTCTTCTATGGAAGGGAAAGAACCCCCCCCCCCCCCCCCAAAATCTTATGTATCTCCCATCTAGAATCTCCAAAGAGATTTTCATCAGTTCTAATTATTGACTGATACCCATTGAGTAAACCTCAACAAATCCTCCCAGACCATTATTAATAAGCAATCTTCTTAATAGTGAAAGGTCTGCCAATTATAACACTATGTTATAAGAAGCAATTCCTAAAAGAAAATGTTATTATCTATGCTGAAAAAGAATTAATTACACATAATTATGATTAATCCATCCTGCCTCAGTATTAATACAACTGGCATTATTGCTCAGTAACCCACTGACCTAGTTTCAGTGCAACAGAGTTGGCATCATCTATCAAAGTAGATTTGGAATGAAGTTTAAATATATTAGTAGAAATTATTTGGTCTGTTGTACCAGCCAGCACAGAACTAATCTGCCATAGTTTATAGCTATTTTGTCAATCAACTAAGGATTAAACAAATGCAGCATGATAATATCTTAGTGCTTCTTCAGCAGCTGTAATCAGTTTTAAGTCTTTAGCATTCAGTCTGTTTCCCTTCATGTTTTGTCTTGCAAAAAAAAAAAGAGAGAAGAGAATAATGGGAGAGAATGGCAACAAGGTCTCTGAAGAGTTCTACTAATATCTTCTTTCATGATGCATTAAATACAAAATTTCAATCAAACCAAGTTGACTTTTATTTATTTTATAGGCTTTCCTGAGCTACATGATGTTATGACAAAATAATATAAAGCGATCAGCTCTTTGTTACAATGTGATTATGTAAGTATGATTATAATGATATACAAGCACAGATGTTAGATGTCTTCATAAACTTGTCTTGAAGCAGAAATGTGAACATTTTTTAAAGAACAATGAAGAGATGATGAGATTTATGAATCTTTTAGTGATTGAATGGTCCATATTTGTGCCAAACAATCCCCAGTTCTCTTTCCCAATCCATTCACCATTTTGCTGTTTATTTACTGATTTTAAACATCAATTTAGAAGGGATGAAGATGAGTACTTATGAATTGTTTGTTATGCATGAGTAACAGCTGGCTCCTTTGTTATGGATGTATCAATACTTGGTCATGTTTGGGTCAATGGATCTTATTAATCCTTGCAAGTGTCTTGAACTTTTAAAAAACTTCATTTTTCAAATCTATTTGAATCTTTTGTCTTTCCACCTGCCCTCAGGCTGACCCAACAACCCATTCTGTTAAAGACTTGGCTGATCTCTGATAGGGAGAATGATTGATGTCATGTCTAGGACAAGTGTGAGGAAACTGATGTGACCCAACTGTCTTATTAGTACTGGGAAAACCAATTAAAGACAGTGGATGTGGCCAACACCAAAGTCCATATGGTGAATGCTTGACAGTGATCATTGGCAGCCTAATATCCATCATAAACAGATGCCTTTCACATAAACAAAGGAACAGACTTTGGAAGTCTGGACGCTGCAACTACTACCCTGAGCATCTAAAGGTGACAGCTTCAACTTTTGGTGATCCTATGTAGGGGAGACTTCCAAGATACCCTGTTATTAACAGCCCTGCTCAGGTCGTGCAAACACGATTCTGGAACTTTTTTGAACGAGTCTGTCCAAGTTGAACACAGTCTTCTCCTCCTCCTCCTCCTTGCACCACTATCTGTAACTTTCCCAACATTATCTTCTTCTCTGATGAGACAGATTGGTTCACAGTGTGTCCTCAGTTTAGTTATTTTGGCTTCTATGGACAGTTCAGGTTTGATTTGTTGCAGGGCCCATTTATTTGCCTTTTTGGTAATCCATTGTATTCATCACTGTTTTCTTTTCAGGTTTCCTCAACGTCTAGTTTTCACAACCATATATTCATTGAAAACAGAATACTATGGCATGAATTATCCTGATTTTGGTATTTAGTTATTTGTCATAAGGTTCTTGATCAGTTCTTCCATATTTGTCCTTTCAAGTGCTAATCTTTGCCTGATTTTATGAGGGCCAACTGTATTTCTTCCCCAAAATTTTTATGTCTAATCCCTCTTTCTATATAATAGGTTCTGTGTGGACATTAATCAGATAGGTGATATAATGTAGTCTTTCCTGACTCCTCTGCTAATGGGAAACCATTCTCCTCATCTTCTCAGTGTCACCCTTGTGTCAGCTTATTGCACACTGTTTGTCCACTCCCCTGTCACTTTTCCCAGAAATGTTCATAATTTTGGGGTCCTGGATTGTTTCTGAATTACCATTCTTTCTGTAAACAATTTATTACTCTCTCTGCCTCCTTGTCTTCTTACTTTGACCAAAACATTTTCACTCATTCTTAGTCTGCTGTCTATTGATAGACATTTTTAGCTGCTTTTCCTTCTGGACCCCTGACCCACAGGTTTGGGGTTTAAAAAAAACCTCTCTTCCTCCCACTTCCTTGGCTCTCAGTCCTACTGTCTCTTCATCCCCAAATATCCTAACAGACTGTTTTATCCCTTGTGTTCCTTTATAATGTTTAACACAAACCGAGAGATTGAAGAAAGCTATAGGCTTTCTTCAAATTATGTCCATATTTTGTTGAGCATTGTCAATCAAATTGGATTCCTAATTAGAACCACAGACTGCTATGGGTACTCTTGGATATTTGAATATATGTGAAATGAACTAAATCACCTGATGACAAGATATTTTAGAAGGCCTTTTAAATATGAATGTGTGGTCAGAAAAAGCCATGACATCACAGAATCTTCTCAAGGAAAATTTCTTCTGGTATCAAACTACTAGCATTTCTGCTGGAACTGACTGTCAGCTACTTAGGATCTTCACTTAGGGTCTGTGATTTTCTTATTTGAGATGGCAAAAGGCTATTTTTTAAAATAGTCCCATGGCCTGTTACAAACGGGCAGGAAAGTACGTGCAGAGCGCATACTAGGGTTAGAAAGGGACGGTGCTTCTGCACCCCCCTAACCCTAGTGTGTGCTCTGCACGCACAAAATGGCGGCGGCCGTTCCACACGGCCGCCGCCATGAGGACGTCACGACCGCGCTGCCTCTATACGGGGTGGCACGGACATGACGTCCTCGCTCCGCGCCAGGGTGCTTAGTGCGCCTTTAGCGCGGAGCAGGAAGGAGCTCCGTTTCGGAGCTCCTTCCTGGTTTGCTCCGCTGGGCGCAGCCTTCACACAGCTGCGTCCAGCAAACCAAAGGAGAAAGGGGCCAAGCAGCCCCTTTCTCCTCCTCCCCGCCGCCGCGGGGTGTCCTTGGGGCTTGAAGCCCCAAGGACACCCCTTTCCAGGCTGCGGGGAAGGGGTCTTTTGCTGCTTCCCTGCAGCCTGGAAAGCAGCGGATTGGGGCCTCAACGGCTGCCGCTCTGGACACTGAGGCCCCGATACCCTGGGAAAAGGGGCGGGTGCAGCCCACCCCAAACAGGCAGTCTGTTATTTGTCCCAATGAATTGAATGTGCTTTATTTGCATAGAACTGCATTGTTTAGCTACACATAGTCCTATATACACTTGGCTTAGAGCCTGGTCCATTGAACTGAATGGGGCATTCCTTAGGAATAAATATGCAATGGATTGCATAATAAGGATAATAAATATTTGATTCCTCAGTTTGTTTTTTTCTTTTTACAAAATCATTGTTTAATTTGTCATGTTTCTGCACCCGTATTCTTAAGATATTTGCACACAATAAGAATAGGTGTGGAACTTTCTTATTAGATATTCATGTGAACTGAAATATGAGTACAAGTGGGAGAACTACACAGCAGAAATAAATTGTTATTAAATGTATATCTCAGAGGTAAACAAAGGTTTCTCTATAAATCTACTATCCATACTCAGACTCATTCATTGCTGAGCTTTCTGGATTATCTATTTATATAACAGCAAGGATGACAAATCTAAATGCAGTTAATTTCTGGATTATTCATCCCATTCCAGTTGTGTGAATAAGATAATTGGGGAGCCCATGAAAGATGTCATAGACATATCAGAGTTTTGTGGAGCACTGATGGATTCTATTGTAAGTATTTACCATTCTGACAACTAATATTACAGTTAGTAGCTCACTAAATGGAAACTTGGAGTATGTGCTTGACAGTGTTTGTATAACAAAAAAAGAGACAAAAATGACTTGCTCCTGTAGCTGGATATGAAAACTAAACAGATAGGGAGCTAAAGAACTGAATTATTTATATGCTGAGGTATTAAAAGTAATAAAAACCCCACATAGTGTGCCCTGCCATTTCATTTATTATTTTGAATTATGCTTTCTTTTAGATATAGCATTTTGCTTAGATTATAGAGATATTCAGGTAGCATGCTAATATTCTGGCATGTGCAGGAAGAAATGGTAGAGCATAACTCTTTTTAAAAACATAGTTACAAAATAAATAAGAAATTTACCTAGAGGTTAATTAGCCATTATGAGGCTCAACCTTGGGAAAAGGTGGATTATAAATACAGTGATTGAGGGATAGTTTTTTGCATCTTTTTTGAAAACCGCAAATCACAATTACTAATTTGAGCATTTCCCAGGTGTTATTTCTTTTACATATTTAAGGATTTGAAAAAAAAAATCATGCCATAATCAGCTCAATACCTACAGTGGTAAGAGTAATTCAAAGACTATCATTTCCAGTCTTTTCATTTCATTATGATTTAATTAAGAACATGCAGAAGGATTTGCTTTACTTGAACATTTATCATGAACCGTCAATCTGGGTCATGTTTTTCGTATGGAGAAACTTTCATATACTGTACCTTCTCAAATATGAGATAGATGGACTTTACCATTGCAGTATGTGAACAGAAGTTTCTAATTTGCAAGATACCTGACCAAAAAATATACTTATACTACCATGGTGTAACTTTCCTACTATTTGTTAGTTCACTAATTAATCCACAGAGAGAAAGAGCTGGGTAAGGTGGTATAAGCCTGGAATGAAAGAAGGCTTGAATTGGCTCAGTTTTTGTTCAGGTTTTTTTTCCCTTGCTTTGCTTGCTTCCTGAAGCTTCATTTCTCTACTTAACTTAACTCTGAAAGAGAAGTATTTACTGAAACTCTTGAAGTTATTGAACTTCTCACTAGGCATATGTAGAATTGTCCTGTTATGATACATTAAAATAATTATTGCCATCTTGTTTCTATGCACGTTGATATTACAGGTGGTCTTGGTTCTGAAGGCAAACAAATGCAACAGAAAATGTTGTTTCATTTTTGTGTTTATATATTTTGTACACCATATTATGTGTGTGAAGCCTTTTTGTTCCAGATTTCAGTTTCCTTCACTTTTCTCATGTCTTTTCTGCATATTTGCTTTATGTCTTCTATGTGTACATTAATGAGACACTGCTAAAAAAAGCAATCTTGTAAAGACATCATGCACAGGGAAATCAATATTGTTGGTGAAATGTTCTACCAATCCTCTTAAACTGAAAAATCATTTAAAACAGGGGACCAAAACATCTAGGATATGGGTTTAATCCAGTCTGAAAAGGCAAAAAATTCACCCATAAAGGTTGCAGGAGATGCCCCAGCCCTTCCCAACCTGCTCTCCAAAGCCCCAGATTACTTTTTTAAAAAACCAGTCTCACATAGGATTTGCAGAACACATGAGTGACACTCATCCAGTGGAGATGACCTTGAGAGAAAAGTGACAGTTTCCAGAAGCTCCAAAGATGAGAAGTAATAGAACATGGTGCTACAAAGCATTAAAGGGATTTTTTGGAATGAAGTAGTGGGAGCGATGCTGACCACCTCATTATCCCTAAGGAAGCCTCATCATAGGCTGGTCGAGGAATTCTAGCTTCTTGGTTTCCCATAGGTATCTGAAGATGCAGAATACCAACTGTATTATGGATAGAATAGGTGTTTAGCAAGTCACATCAGAGAGTACATTTTGTTGGATGAATATGATTTAAGATTGTTTTTGTAACTGTATTGTTGTCTTCAATTCATTTTTCACTTATGGTGGCCCTAAGGCAAACTTATCACAGGGGTTGTCTTGGCAAGATTTGTTCAGAAAGATTTTGCCTTTGCGTTCCTCTGTGGCTGAGAAAGTGTAATGTGCTCAAGGTGATCCAGTAGAGTTCCATGGCTCAGCAAAGATTTGAATCCTGTTTTCCCGACCCAAAACAGATGGGCCAAAGGTAGCAGCTTCCAGCTGCTTCAGGGACATTGTGTGCAGATGGGTGACCGGAAACTACTGTGAGGCCACCTAAAGCAGCCTGAAGCCACTGGCAAAAGGGATGATTAAAAACTGCTCCTGCTGGTGGTTCATTTTCGACTGTGGTGCTGGCCCACTTCGGGAGTGGGGCATCCATTTGTTGTGTCCTCAGGCCAAATGGATCCTGATCATAGCTGGAATGGCAAAAGGCTCCTCCTAGCCACTAGTCTGTTTCACTCTTCAGAGGCCTAGTCCAAAACTCAGACCACTACACTGGCTTTTTAACTATTTACACTGTTACAGTTACTTTGTAACTGGTGGCAAATTGGTTAAATGCCTGTGCTGAGGGAGGTTTGTATGTCAGACACCAGGATGTCAAGGTGTTCTGAACTAGCCTCTTCCCTGGCTATGAGCCCCACTTACTCCAGGATGTTTTGGTTCAGCTTTCTTTTAATAACAGGCTGGCGTAAGCAAAAAGTTCAGTTTCCTACACTCCATTCCCACATTCTAAATTTGGCACAATCCCTTTGGAATTTCAACCACATAGAATAGTATGTGGGATATTTGGCTTCCTAAATGTTTTAGACTACAGCTCCCATAATCCCTCACTATTTGCTATGTTGAATGAACTTGGAGCTGAGCTTTCTAGAAGAAGGTTTATGGTGATGGCATATTTGTTCTAGGTGAAGATTATTTTATGTTAATGTTCTTCTAATATCAGAGGTCTGTATATGAGTAAAGAAGGTGGAATAATTACAGCCACATTGCCCTTTTCAAGTTTGAATCTACTTTTTGTTTGAAATATGTGCTTCAACAGGCCTGTATACAATAGCTCTGGTTATTATTTCACCCTGAATGAAGTCACCTGAAATACATCTTATAAGTTCTCTGAAACATGCGATCTCTGATCTAGTTCCACCAACATCTTTATTATCCTATATTATCAAAAATTTAATAGCCTATATAATGACCTTGTGTTTCAGATCTTATGCCAAATATATCTGATTTTCTTTCCTGGCATTTCAGGTGCTCTAGGGAGTAATCTAAGTACATCTCAAAACTGCTATTTTGGAACCTTTCCATATTCTTATGAACATGGACAAAGTTTCCACATAAGGTAAAGCTGTGGGGAAATATGAGAGCAATAGGATATGGGGCAGAGGTAAGGGAAAGTGCAGAAGGGGTGGGGAGGAGACTTACCTTTAAAAGACTGAAATTGATATATCTATCTCACATAGATCTCTCATGAACACACACACCTTTTGGCACCAGTGCTGGACCATGGATAGCATTTTAAAATGGTTCAACCACATGGTGTCACTTTGGTCACATTCTTTGCTGTAGCAAAGATTTGGACAGCTGAATGTCTCTGAGCTATTTTTATGTTACATGATAGTCAACCTAGAGAGGCAAGCTACTATAGGTCACATTTTGGCAAATAGGAAATGGAGGCACGACATGATGGCTTACTAGGCAAAAGAAAAAATTCTATAATCTAACTGGGACTTATGAACACATATCTCATATCATGGCCAGTGATAATGGATACTTTTACTTTTTACAACCCAAGAATGTGGACAGGTATCTTGAAGATGTAAGGGACACCATATGTATATTAGGCCCCCCTCCTTTCCTAACCTATTAAGCAAGCCAGAGAAAGAGTATATGAATGTTTAAAGAGATTTGTCAGTAGCTCATTCAGTCAAGGTGGAATCCATCATAATTAAAGGAGGAAACTATAAGACCATTGCTGAACAAGCCCTCCCCCAGTTCCACCATATTGAAATACTAGCAACAAGCTTCAGTGTTAAGGTAAAATACTGCAGCATGTGCTGACAACACAGCACTAAGGGTTTGTAGATGAGATAAATTATCTAAATCCATTTTAGTCCCTGTACTGGGAGGAAGGTGAGATATAAACAAACAAAATAATAATAATAATAATAATAATAATAATAATAATAATAATAATTTGTTGCCTATGCCAGGATGGGGGGATGCTCCTCGTTGGTTTCTGCTGGATCTCTCAGCCAGTTTCAGTACCATAAAACATAGTATCCTTCTGGGTCACTTTCCTGAAATGGGACTTGTAGCAACTATTTATAGGGGCTCTGTTCCTTCCCGGAGGGGTGAACCGAAAAAGTAGTGTTGGGGGGCTCCTCCTTGACCAACAGGCCCCTATAGGGGCCCTTTAGGGGCCAACAGGCCCCTTTACCTATAGGCTCCTCCTGGTTTTGCCTCATTTGTTATTTCACATACTGTTGGGAAAGGTGTCTGGGTTTTTTTGGGGGGGGGCAGTTTTCATTAGTTTGCAGATGGCACCCAGCTCTGTTATTCCTTTCTACCTCAATCCATGAAATCTGTCTGGGTTCTAAATGGGTGCATGTTTTTAGTTATGGACCGAATAAGACCACACTAATTAAAACATTTCCCACACAAGACAGAGGTGCTCCTAGTGAGCTGAAAGAAATACCAGGAACCAGTAATTCTGTTGATGGGGTTACACTTCCCCTGGAGAAATAGATTCACAGCTTGGGTTTCACACATGGCCAGAAGTGCACGGTTAAGCTTTGTGCACCAGTTGTGCCCTGGCTAGTAACATGGTACTAGCCATGGTAACATATGCTTTAGTTACATCCCATCTGCACTACTATAGAAACTCTTCATGGGGCTGCATTTGGACAGTGTTCAAAAATTTCATTTGGTCTGCTAGCGGCAGTCAGATTGTTAACTGGGGCTGGCTGCAAGAATCTACAACTGTCTTTTTGCAACAGCTCCACTGGCTGCTGGTCTATATCTGGAGACAATTTAAAATTATTGTTATGACTTATCTAGCTCTATATGCTTTGGGTCCACATTATCTTAAGGATCACATGACCCTGCCCTTGTTTGGAGATGATCTGGAGAGGCATCTCTTTCTGTCTCACATGCTCACAGGAACACCTGATAGGGACACAGGAGAGAACCTTCTCACTGGATGATTTCAGGCTCTGGAACTCCTTTCCTAGAGAGATTAAATTGCTTCTCTACTTCCTATCTTTTCATAGGCAGATGAAGCCCTTTTTATTTTTGCAGGGTTTTGATGGTTGATTGCTCAGGAGGGAAACTTTGATAATGCTCCTTACTGTTTAATTGTGTGTGAGTGTTTGTAATTTTATTTTATTTTAATTTAATTTTATTTTAATGGTCATGGTTTAATTACTTTTATTTCTATGCTAATATAATTGTATTTTTAAATTTTCCTATGATATTCCTTTTAAAGCTTTATCTGTTTCATAGTTGGGAAACCCAGTGGAGAATAATAATAAGGCAGTGACACTTTTGAGCAATTCTCTCGTGGTATTTGAATACACAATTATTCTTCCACAACACTTCAGGTCAACAGTTCAGGCCATAGCTACATGATATTGAAAATGAGTTTCTTGTACAGAACACATGTTTTCTGTAGGAAAAGACCATGACCAAGCTCCTGCATCAGATGTATGTGTGTCACATAGCATTGACTCTCGTATGGCATTTACATACTTCAATGCTCCCCCCTCTTAAAAAAATCCCACCCTGTATGCCGGGCAATCTCCTTGAACAGCCTTATCCAAGGTGTTGGGGGATGAGGAGGGACCACATGCAGCTATTTTCCTGTGGTATGAAGTGCTACAGGCAGATCTGGAAGTCCTTGTGAGCTATCTGCAGAAGGTATCTGTGCAGCATGTTCAGCTACAGGAAGGCTTGCTTCTCCAACGTATGCCATCTTAATTCACTAACAGAATGATAGCCGAGATTGCTTATGTATAGTGAGTGTTTTTAATAACCAATACAGCGGCACAGAAAATCCTGATATTCTCAGTTTCAGAGCTAACTTGAATGCTAGCCAAATGCCATCTGTCACTGATTTCCTCTTTGTGCTGTAATGTTTTGGTGGAATCCGCGTATTTCATCATTAATGCTCTTGTAATAAGTGTCTCCGGAAAGAATGAGCTACTTCAACAACTGAAAAACAAAAATAAGCATTGCTTTTAATTGCATATGACAGTATGTGAGTATATAGATAAATATATTCATAGTCACATTCAAAATGGTCATATTCACAATTGCCTTAGAAAGACTGTATTATTAAAACAGATTTTTTTTTAAAAAAAAACCTAAACGGTGGGTGGAGGGAAACTTAAACTGGTTAAAAATGAACTCTGTTTCATAATTTTATTTCCACTTTTTTGCATACTTTATTTGTTCTCTTTTGATATAACACCTTTTAAATTACATTTCACCTATTATTTTTAACCAGCTTTGAACAGAAATGCAGTTTAGAATGCAATTCTTTACTGGAGATGAAAATCACACTTTTCAGAGCAAAGAGGCTTTGCATTTTCTAAGAATAATGTTTGAATTATCAATGTGCTAACAAAATATGTGGACTCAGCAGAATCATGGTCATAATACAGAAGTTTAAGCAGCATATGTATTAAGGAACATAGATATTCTTAACATCATCCTATACTCTGGCAGCTGAATCGACATTTGCCTCAAGAAAAAGACATGTACATTTTGCTGACTTTAAAACACTTAATTTATCTGGAACAAGCAAAACACTATAGTACACCATGGGATTAAATTTCATTTCAAGTGTGCACCTGGAGCTTGAAAGTGAAGAACCATTCTGAGCTGAAGTTTCTATGACCCAAGAATACAAGTGCCCTGACTGCTCAGAGTTGACCACGGTGTGTTCATGAATTGAACTTGTCCATGGAATCATAGAACCATAGAATCTTACTGCTTTATCACACTAGGGGGCAAATGGGATTTAAACGAGAGTTAAAGTAGAGAAAACCAGTAAATGCCTGATGTGATAAGGCATTAGAGTTGGAGGAGACCACAAGGACCATCCAGTCCAAACCCCCTGCCATACAGGAATGCACAAAGCACTCCCAACAGATTGCCATACAGCATCTGTTTAAAAATTTTCAAAGAAGGAGGATCCACCACACTCTCATGCAGTGTGCTCCACTGTCGAACAGCTCTTACCATCAGAAAGTTCATCCTAATGTTTAGGTGGAATATATTTTCCTGTAGTTCGTTAATATTCACGAGGAGGCCTGTGCCACTGCAGCAAAGCCAGGAAGGGTACACTCAGACCTGTCCTTCCTCACACAATAAAGCTAGGAGGGAAGCAGTGGGACAAAGGCCTGACCTGGTGTCACTGCTCTTCTGGGGTGTCATCCAGTGTGTATCAAACCCCTGCATCCTCCTAGTAATGCTAATGTATCTCCTGTGACTATTTTAGATCTGTTGTAGTTGTTGCTTGCTGTTATTTTAATTGTTGTTTTAAAAAGTACTTTGCTTCTGCTTGTTGCAATTATATATTTTGGAATTATTGCTTTCTCTGATTGTTTTAATTTATTTTTTTAAGTCTTAGGCTCGTTACAGACTGCTGAGAAGCGGCGGTCTGCCGCCGCCGCCGGTTGCAGCGTCCGGGAACCGCAGCAGCCAAAAGGCACGGTTCCTGGACACTGCAGAGAAAGAGCGTGAAAATCACGTTCCTTCCTGGGCCCCGGAAGAGATGCCGCGAGGCACTAGTTGCACACTTGCGGCGTCACTTCCAGGGTGTGATGTGTGGACGCAGAGCGTCTGGTACGTCAAGATGGTGGCGGCCGTGTAGAACGGCAGCCGCCATTTGTTACGGACTCAGTCCATGGTAGGGTTAGGGGCATATGGAAGAGACGCCCCTTTCTAACCCTAGCACGGACTGAGTCCGTCCTAGGGTGCCCGTGTGTAATGGGCCTTAGTTTCTTTTTCTGAAGCCTAGACTATAGAGAAACTCAGTGGCAAAAGATGGCTTCTCTGTCAATGGGGCACTAAATCCACTCCAGTCTAAACTTTAAAAGTGCTACTCCACAATGCTGAATCCAGTCCTCAAATTAAATTGAGCAGCTTGGATAATGTCATTAGAAATCAGACTAATACCTAGTGTAGATTCACTGCTCACTAACATGGAAGCCACCTTCTGCCATTAGGGAGACCCATAGGTTAGATTTTAAAAAATGGAATCAATAGTGGATGAAACAGAACTAGAAGATTACGAATGCTTCATAGATGCACATTAATTGTGTGGGAAGAACTAAGATAATGTTTCCCTTAGCAAACTACTTGCTATAATGTAAAGAGGCTTCAGTTGCCTTTGGGTAGAACTCCATTAGAGTTAATGCTTTGGAAGTTACAACCTAAATGCTTTCAGTTAATTCTTTTTCCCCAAAAAGCATAACAATCAGTTCCACAGCTATGTTGTGTATATGGAAAACAAAGCATGTTGAGTGTACACATGAAAATGCCCAATTTTCAGGCCTCAGCCTGAGGAAATCTACTTAGTATATGTGAATTATTTCCATCATATCATAATAATTTACAACTATCAGGCTACAAACTAAAAAGGCCTGGTGTTTATTCTCCAACAAACCAGCCACAGTGCATCTATCAAAGAATGAATTTTATATACATATTAAGGCATACCTCCTGCACAATTTCAGTTTTCAAAGCTCAACTCCTGTAGTTTTATTTGGTTTCCATGGTTTTATGTTTTATGTCAGTGTGATTAACAATTCGGTTTCACTACCATTGCAAACGACATGTAAGATATTCCATATGGTGACTGCTGACAATACTACTGATCCCTTCTATAGGCAAGAAGAAACACCTGTAACTCTAATGATAGATGGATTACAGCTCAGCATGAATTTACAATAAGGAGTTAGCAAGCTACATAAATATCCAGAAATACAGCTGTTGTATGGACTGGATATGGAGCCTCGGCATTTGTTTACATAAATACAAATTAAGGGTAAATGCACTTATGTTTGGTCTTTTTTGACTCTATTGATCCTTTGATGGTTTTGTATTAGTGGAAAATTGGCTTGAACACTATTCATATTTTTTGGTCCTAAGCAAATGAGAATCAGAAGCAAGGGGACCCAAGTGTATGCAGTCTTACTTAGGGTTTTGTGTTTTGTTGTTGTTGTTTTGTAGGTTTGCTACAGGTTTTAGGGAACAATACAGCCCAGTCCAGAATATCTCAAAGCTTGTTATCGTCTGATATGAGCCTGCCCAAGGCTTACAATCTTTTAAGGTAGGGCTTTCTCTTAATACCACCACCCTCACAGGGTCATCTGGTGAGGTCATAGGAGTGACCTTTCTTGGTGGCTCCTCCAGGTTAATGGAATTTCCTCCCAATGGAAGCTTGGTTGCTTCTGCCCACTCTCTTATTTAAACTGGTCTTCAATTTTAACTGGTTGAGACAGAATATTCCATTGGTGTGCTGTATCTTTTACTGGATGTTGCATATGTTTTTCATTATTTTAAGTTAATGTTTCAATTGGATTGGTGTTCAATTGTTTGGGTTTTTTTAAGAACTTCTGTATTATATATTGTTTTAACTTACATTTTAAGCCACTTTGGGTCCATATTAAATAACATATGAATAAATGAATGAATAGAACTCATCTAGATTTATTTCAGATTCAACATTACGGCATCAACTTCTTTCACCATCCAGTGCTACTAAATATTCCCAAAAAATTATTTTATGTGTAAAATGATATCCAAATGACAACATGCATTAAATATCACTATTTATGTGATAGTCAATATTCATGAGAGTATAAACATTGGTTTGGAAATCTTCATGTTGCAGATGTTGTAGTACCTCCCTCAGATGCCACACTGTACTGGATTATACCGCAAAGGGGAAATAAATAAATAAAAACCAATCCTCTCTCTTCCACCAGTGGGAATATACCTAGAATGGGACTCCCTAAATCCAATTATATAAATTTATAAATTAAAAGGCAAAAACTATTTTTTTTAAAAAAATGGCCCAATAAGAACCTTTGAACTTCTAGCACTCAAACCATATTTTGATCCTGTCATGTTGTTATTAACAAGCTACAGTTTCCTTCAGTTCAGATGTCATGGGAAACTGTGAAACCTGGAAGAGAATATTTAATGCACAAAGAAGAAGTGACAAGAAGTATGTGAGTCTGGTGGTCATGCATCCTCTTTCTCATCATGGCTATTTATTTATTTTATTTATATCCCACCTTTTCCTGGTATGGAACCCAAGAGGGGGGGAACACCTTAAAAATGCAATACAATTTAAAAAACTGCTAATATAAAAGTGAAAATACAAACAAAGTAATTCAATTTTTTAAAAGTGAAAAATACAAGATAAAATAGCACTAACAGGTATTTAAAACATGGTGAAATCAAAATGCTATAACCCTCCCCATTAAAAGCTCTGTCTGCTGTCACAAACTGCATCCTTAAATAAAAACATCTTAACCTGCTGGCAGAGAGAGAGTTGGGAGGGGCAAATCCGAATTTGCTTTTATTTTGTAAGTTAGCCAATTTGTCTTTCTTTCTCTCTCTTTGTATGTGTCTGTGCTACATGTAACTACTATGAAAAAGACTCAAAATAACTTCCTCAAAATGTGGTACAAAGAGTAGATCTATATGATCAAAACACATGAGAATATTTCAAAAATTAAGATATTGAACTTTCAATTTCTGTGATCAACTTGGTTTTAGCCTTAGGCCCTTCACCATCCACAACTGATCATTTTTATTTCTCTATTTTTCTACACTATTAGCTAGCTAGTATCATTTTGACTTCTAATCCAAATGATCTTGTTTTCTCATCTTGTGTATACACTTATTTGTGTGATTCTTTTGGGTGCAAAAGCTTTATATGACAATTATTAAATAGTGATATATGACTGGAGCCTAAGCTTTTATTTTTAAGAGGCAATGCACAATTCATCACCATTAAACAAAATATGTGAGCCAATGTTTCATGGGCACTTCAAAATTTACATTTTGATTGAAAGATAGGTGTTTGAGTACTTTCAAAACAGTAAAATTTATAATTTGTGATGAGTTTGCTATGCAGAGAAACTCTGAATGTTTCAAATCTCCCACAATCCCTGTAGTTTGTGTATTTGTATTAATATATCATACGTTTGTGTATTGCATATATATATATATATATATATATATATATATATATATATATAGTGTATCTCAAAGAAACTTCAGTGAACTGTGAACAAGAGTTGCTACCAGTGATTACAAAACTGTTATCCCATGTATGGTATTTATATGCAATACACTGGTTTTAAATGTCATATTCAACTCTACTGTGATAAGCATCAAAGTCTGAATATCATGTATCTGTAGCACTGTCTTTCTTAATTTTTATGTAATCCTATTGTTTGAAGCATTACCTTGAGCTTCATACAGTCCCCATAATCTATAGTCAGAAAATAATGTGCATTATGTTAATTCTACATCATATCAGCAATAAAGGTCAGAAGATCAGTAGGTATAGCAATGTGAAGCAGGCTGGCAGCTTCTCTTCTTAAGCATATAACTGACAAGCTTTCATCTTCAGTATTTATACATGAAAATACAATTTCTATGTTGTTTAAAGATACAAAATGATTCGATTTGAAGGAAATGTGTCTTGTTCTCACGGGAAATGACTGCACTAGTTCTTTATATGAAAACATTAGGGAAAAATAAATCTTGCAACTTGGTCTTAAAATCCTAAACAAAAGGATTTTCTACAATTCAGTTTTTAAAATTACAGTTGTCCCTCCATATTCACTAGGGTTAGGGGAACAAAACCCCTATGAATATGGAAAAACCGCAAATAACAAAAACACTGTTTTTACCTGAGAGGACACCTCTCTAGGAATCTCTAGGTCCTCCAGTGCAACTCTGTGGTCAATGTCCAACATACACTGAACATAGAATGGCACTGGAGTATCTACAAATGGTCTTTCAGTGCAACTTTTAGTTAAAGTTGACCACAGAGGTGCACTGGAGGACCTAGACAGTCCTAGAGAGAACCTATTAATGAAATCCATGAATAATCAAAGCCGCAAATATCAAAGCCGCAAATATGGAGGGATGACTGTATACAAATACTGCAAAGCCTGATCTAGCATTTGTTACGTATATATAATTGCATGAAGTTCATATTGTACCACTGACTTCATTGTCATGCAAACTATTAAGACTTTACTAAAAAGCTGCCTGTTTTGAGTATTCCATTTGTGGCCCCTTAATTCTTATAGGAAGTGTATAGTCCCAAATACATTAAAACAATATGTGGAGAAGTCTCATCTGTATGATAAGTGCTGAATACAGGAGTCTCAGATTTGTGTTGAAAACAAGGTGGAGTGTGCAATCAAGGCATTTCTTTTAAAATATTCAGTTCTAAAAGCCTGTAGGAATAAAAAAAAATGTCTTTATGGAAGGATTACAAAGAGGGAGCATTCTGGCCTCCCAGGGAAGAGAGTTCCATAGCCTAGTGGTCGTAAAGCCATCATTTTACATCAGGGAAATGGGAAGATCTCATCTAATAAGATACAAGCAGGCTGAAATTCAGTACGATAAAATATGTGAAACAAGGAGAAACAGCAAATCCAATAACATCCAAAATCTACCAAACAGTGATGGCTTTATTGGACCAATCAAAATATGAATATACATGTTGCAAGCTTTTGAAGCTCCAACAAAACTAAAATATTTTTCCTCTAAAATTGGGGCTGCACTGGCATGTTTTACCGCAACACCACCCAAAATTTTCCTGATGAAAAAGAATGAAGACGTCTTAAGAAATTCAGTGTCCTCTGCTTAACAAAGGGGCCTCTGGCATCACAAAGGATGGAAGCGTACTGGTTTACAAAGGAATGGATGTTAAATTTGCTAGACTTTGAGAATCTGTTTGAGAAGTTGGCTTCTTCATCAGGCATGGTGCTAAAAACCACATAGAAGAGAAAAAATGAAAATGTTAGTCATAAGCTTACATTTTGCTGTTTTTGTTTGAAGGCCACAGGCTCCTTTGTTAGGCAGAGAACACTGAATTTCTCAAGAGATCTCCATGCTATTGCATCAAGAAAATTGTAGGTGGTGTTGAGGTAAAACATGCCAATGCAGTCCAAGTTTTAGGAAAAAATGTTTTAGCTTTATTGGTGACACAAACTTCAAATAAGAACTTAGTCGATCCCATGAGGGCATAAAAGAAGCACTGGCCTCATCTACTCTTTCTACTGTGGAGCTGCTTCTGGCTTTTTGAATGCCTGGGTAGGAAATGCACAGTGGTGGTGTTAGGAAGAATCGAATTAGGGGAATTTAATTAGCTTAAATATTACGAGTGGTGTGTCCTAACAACACACGCAGCGGGGCCGGGGCCCTATGTGTATACCAGAGGTCATCTAGTCCACCCCCAGAGAGAAAGAGACTCAAAATGCCAATGAGATGCAATAAAAATATAAAACATTTATTAAAGCCAAACAACACACACACACACACACACACACACAATGCTAAAGCAAGGGAGGGGTGAGTTCGGGAGTAAAGGAAAAAGGATAGAGGCACCGTTGGGATATTTACCTTAGGCGTCTTCTCCAAAGCGACGGATGTGAGGGATGGTGAGTGGTGAGACACGGCTGTGAGAATGGGGAAAGCAAGCGGTGACCGCGGTGGCTAGGAGCTGAGTTCCGGCGGGCAAAGCTAACAAGAGGCCCGGTGACAGTGAGCTTGGCTTCGCTCAAGTGATTTCAGCAGAGCAAAATGCTCAGGGAATGCAAGCTTGGAGCAGGCTGCTCTACAAGCAAGGACTCAGGCTCGGAACTGAATTTACAAGCCCACTGGAGAGTTGAAAGAGGGGTCCTTTTATACCCCTAAACATAACCTCAGGCTATGGCAGCCTGGCGAACAAAGGCCTGATGACTTTATCTTTGTCTTAGCCAAAACTTACACAATGGATACACAAAGAAGAGGTCTGGCACTTTTCAGGAGGGAACAAATATCTCGATGGCTGAGCCGTTAGCTTAATCATTTTGGCTCTCAAAAGGAGGAAGCTCTGCTATTGTCTTCCTGCTTTGGGCAGCCTGCGAAACTAGTTGGGCAACTCCCAAAATTGCTTGCTGAAAGGTTTAAATTCTACCTTTTTCCTTGACCATGCCTAGCAAGGAGTTGCTGGCTACGTGGTCAGCTCGCTTTTACGGTAATGGTGGCTAGCGATGGGGTCAGTCAGGGGTCATAGATTCAGATCGCATAACACCCAAAATTTATATAAAACCAAATTTGATAACAGTGGCAACTCTTTGGTGCTTTCCCTCAAAGGAGAACTAAAAGAGAAGAGGGACTCAGTGCTTCTTTTATGCTCTCTGAGGACTTGTCTTTCACCACTCTACTCAGAGAAGGAAACCGCTCCTTTTTTTTTTTCCTAAATAAGAGTTAATACTGTACTTTAACTCTTGCCTTTACATCCTTTTTGACAGGTGTGGGTTTTCTTAGACCCACTCAAGCCTGGTTGTCTCTCCCCACACAGCCACCATTTACTGTAGTTTCCTTCTCATCTATCCAGCCTTTAGAGTGAGCAAATACAGTTACATTTGCCAGAATTTTTTTTCTTTAACATCATTTTCTTTTGCTTTGTCCTTTACATTCTTTGTAATATGCCCTTAAATCTTACTCTCAACTTATTCATGGGTCATATGAAATCCATAATTCCCCCCCCCCCCCCAAAAAAAACCAATAACCTGTTTTCTGGGCTTATACAAGAGATTGACTTTTACATGTGTGTATATGGTATCATTTTTGGTTTGGCATCTTGTAAGCATATCACTCACATTTCACACATGTATAGGCTTAAATACATATCTAAAAGCTTTCCCAGAACAAATGTCTTATAACACATCAGAAGATGCCCAGATCTGAGCTTTTGAAGAAATGATTAATGAGAATGGGAGCCTCTACTTAAAACAACAGGCAGATGAGAATTTAATTTG
This sequence comes from Sceloporus undulatus, assembly GCF_019175285.1. Classification (NCBI taxonomy): domain Eukaryota; kingdom Metazoa; phylum Chordata; class Lepidosauria; order Squamata; family Phrynosomatidae; genus Sceloporus; species Sceloporus undulatus. The sequence continues at coordinate 157,394,588 of NC_056526.1, read as the reverse complement.
TTTCATTTCTGACAAAACCAATCAAAATCCAAAAATGTCTTCATAAGGAGGATTGAAATACCTTGGGGGATTTTTTTTAAAAAAAAAAAAATTGTGGGAGATGATGAAAGTCACAGATTCCTAGTCTTGGAAATTAGGTTCATTGTGGCGATTCATTCAGCATGATGGTTTAACCTGTTGACAAACAAACATTGAAAAGGAGATGCATATACCATTACCTAGGCAAACTGCATGTTGGGATTAATATTGCTCAAAATTATTAAATTCTAGGCATTCATGACCTCACCCCAAAACTAGGTTTTTGTAGTCTAAAGAATGTTTCCATTTAAATGTTGCATTTAAAATTCTACTAAGGTGCTGGATCTCAATCATGATGAAAACTGCACTGCTCCAGCTTAATTTGACCACAGATAAATGATCCATTTCATTAAGGTGTCAGTTCCAGTTAATGAAAAACATTTATTACTCACAGTTTATATTATGAGACAGAGAGGCTGAAATTAGTGTCATTCCAAATCCTATCAACTGTAGTTAGCCAGTAAGCATTTAAATACTTCTTTGTCTTTCACTTAAACAGCCTCTCACCTGTAACAGTATTATGGTAATAGCAATTTAGAGGAATATGTTGGAATTCTCTACTAAATGTCCTGTATAATTTTTAATTAAATTTACAGTGGTTATTTGGGCAACTATATTAAGCACATGGAATCCATATGGCTTTGTGGTTTTATCCACCAAAGTTGCCTCATCAGCTCAGAGAAGCATACGATCAATATGTTTATTATTCATATTTTATAGTGTACACTAAGCTGCATAAGATTACTACTCCTGCCAGTTACTTGAAAATATGAAGTGCTAGCTTTATTTTAAGCTTGTTGGAGAGTTTCAGTAGTTTGGGGATGTAAAAATATTTTCTTTGTTTAGTTATGTGTAGAGTTTGGACAGCATAGGAGCTGGAATATTTTAGACATATTGGCAAAGTCTTTGTCCCCATATGGGGAGAAACTGATAAGACATAGCAAATAAAGTTGTGCACATTGTAAAATTCAGATTTGTAGACTTCTTATGCTTTTTCAAATCTACAGATGGTCTGTGTCCAGTTCTAACACTTTTTGTATATTTTTATCAGTTGGACCCCCCCCCCAGTATGCATTTTTGAAATTGTATTTTTTGCTAAACGTATTACTACTTTTGCCCAAACCATGGGCAAGTCACAATAATTAATTCTGAAATGTGCACATTTTTTCTGTTAACACATTTCAAATATGGTCTCTTCTTTTTGGAGGGAAATAAGTGCTGATTCTGGAGTGTACATTGTTCTCAGACTGTGGACAGCCTAAAGAAGGGTCAGTTGGGTCAAATCCATTGAATAAACCCTCCAAAATCTTCCAAAGCAGGTTCTTCGCACTACAGATGTAATTCTTCATTATTTTTTCCTCTCAAGGGACTAATTTTAGCAATTTGCTCCTCAATCTCTTTGAACACTGCAATTGTTTGAAGATTATTTATAGTTTCACAAAACTCATACGTAACTGTTTTGTGCAGAAAACAACAATATTTTGCACAGGAAACAGAATTTACTGAGCAGAAAATAATATTCTCTGTGAAGAAAAATACTGCAAAGATTTTCATCAGTCTTGGTGTCTTCCTATAAGTCCTGGATTTTTCTGACCAGTGTTTTTCTACATTTGAGAAGCACATTTCCTGACAATTGTTTGATTATTTTATTGAAAAATGTTATTTCCATTCATATTCCTACTATATATATATATATATATATATATATATATATATATATTGTTTTTCAGTAAATATAATTGGAAATCCTAAAAAGAGTCAAGCCCTTGTCCCCATGATTTTATCCAATCTCCTTTTCAGAATCATCCCAGTTGGTTTCCATGACCATATTTTATGCAGTGACTTCCACAGTTTAAGTATGTGTTGTATGAAGTAGTACTTGTTTTATGTTCCCCAAAGCATCCACTTCTGCCTGTGAGAAAGATCCCAGGCTTTATTATTATCATGAGAGGAGAAAAGGTCTCACCTATTTTCTCCACTCTATACATAATTTTATATACCTCTCTCATATCTCCCCTTATTCTACTTTTTTTCTATGCTGAAATGTTGCTAGCGTTATAGCATTTTCTTATCTTGCATTTATTAAATAATTTTATTTAGTAATATAATTTAAATCTTTATTTGAAACATCATATGAATATGTCTATAAGAAAGCTATAATAATAATTAGTGGGTCAACTGAATTCTAGTCTACATACTAGAACAAAAAAAGCAGGTCAAGGTGCTACATGTTGGAAATGACAAGGTTTAATAACTGGAACAGCCCTGGCTGACTATGGGGAATGTAAATCAATTGATTTTCATTTCTGTTGAGGCAGGATGTTTAAATTGCTACTGTTGCTGTTACATGCCTTCAAGTTGTTGCCAACTCATGGTGATCCTAAAACAACTATATCATGGGGGTTTCATGGCAAGATTTGTTCAGAGGAGGTTTGCCATTGCCTTCCCCAGTGGCATCTGACTGCCCAAGGTCACCCAGTGGGTTTCATGGCTGAGCGGGGAATTGGACCCTGGTCTCCTAACTTATTATTATTATTATTATTAAACTGTATTTCTAGAGCACTGTAATTATACACTTACAGTCCAGCACTCAAATCATTATGCCACAATTACAGGTATTGAATAGAAGGGACACATTTTAAAGTTCATTACAAAGTAATGTCATCATTATTAGTCCAAATAGATTTGATCAGAATGGCATCTCAGCTCATCCACTGCAGCAGTGGCAGCTAAAAGCCCCCACTACAGGTTTTCAAGGAGCTATCCAGAGTGTTGAACCTCTTTAGCTGATCCATTTGGACTTAAATGGAGTGGATTCATTGTCCCACTGACATAGAACACAACGGAGCACAAAACCACAAAACACAGAGACTTGTTCCTCTTTTAGCATGCATAAAGCTCCTTATTTCTATTATATCATTGATTCCCAAATGCCCTGCCCCAAGGGTGATAGAAATATCCAGGGGTGCGATTGGGGGGGGGGGGCTTTCAGACAAAGTAGTGGTGCTCAGGAAAGACAAGGGGAACTGGCAGCCTTTAGAACCATGGTGGGGATGATGATTATAAGAAACATCTTTTCAGGATCCTTTAAAACCACTGCACAGCCTTGATCATTGCTTCATGTGATGGTGTCTCTCACTGTTCACCTCCCTACACGAGCTCACTCCCTTAGCCATGTCTTTTGCTTATCATGGTGGATGGGAAATTAGTAGTACAGTAGAGCCTTGCCTTACGCGGGGATCTGTTCCAGACACCACCACCACCCCACGTAAGCTCAAGCCCTATTCAAAAGAATGGGGCTTGTGTTCGTGGCGGTGTGGAAATCGCATGCCACGGGTGCATGTGCCATTCAATGGGCTGCAGCGTGGCTTCCGTATAAACCAGAAGCCGCATATGACGCACCCACGTATGGAACAGGTGCACTGTAATGGCAATGGGGGAGAAGTGCTGGCAAAAAGGAGCTTTTCAGATTTGGAACTCTGCTTAAGCTGAGTTTTGCTCGAACATGGCTGGCAAGTTAGAGATGCACTGCTGTTTGTGCTTTCTTTTGCTGAACAGGCCAAGAGAAGAGGTATAGAATAAACAATGTTACTTGGGGGGGGGGGGACATTAGAAGCTGTGTGAGAAAGGAGTGGGGAATAGCTGGGGTCAATTCTTGGAAAGAGTCCTTTGCCTTGGAGCAGCTCCAATAGTCTAAATCTCTCCCTTTCCGCATCCATGACAGTCTTCAGTCCAGAGCATGTGGCCTCTGTAATCCCCCCTCACACACACACACACACGGTGTGCCCCTGCCCACCCCAATGAAGGATTGAAAGCCCTTCCTTGCCAAGAAGAAGCTTCTCCCTTTGCACCTGGTCACTTTGGAAGCAACAACTGAGCAGCTGGCTGAGCAGCGAGCAAGAGGCCTGTTTTTGTAGTAATGTTACACCTTAAAGATTCTGTGTATCACTGAATGTAATAACAAGAGTTGTGACATAAACAACTCCTAAACAACCTTTTTGTCACCCTAATCTCTGAAGCTGGAGGCTGCTGTCTCCCATTCACACAAGAGTCTGCATCTTCATGAGTGGAGTACAGGGGGAATCTAGTGGTTCTTCCTTCTCTTTACTCCTGAAGCAGAAGGCTGTTGATAGAATGGAAGACAGCAGCCTCCATCTTTGGGAGTGGGTTTCAGGAGGAATCCAGGGATTCTTCCTCCTCTTAATTCCCAAAGCAGGAGGCTAGTGTGTCAATGGGAGACAGCAGCCTTCAGCTCCTAAAGCAGGAAGCAGAATTAACACAATAGCCTCCTGCTTTTGGAGTTAAGAAGAGGAAGAATGGCTGATTTTGCATGCATCGTACTCCTGAAGCTGGAGGCTGTTGTCTCCCATTTTAACAACAGCTTCTAGGTTTGGGAGTTAAGAGGATGAAGAATCCCTGCACTCCACTCATGAAGCTGGAGTCTCTTGTGTGAATGGGAGACAGAAAAACCTCCTGGAACCAACTCCCAAAGCTGAAGGTTCTTGTGGCCAGCCATACCAGGAGGACAAAGAAACCCAGAAAGTCCTGCCCAGTCTCCTCCTCTTCTCCCAGAGGAGAAGCTCAGTGGGCAGAGGAAGGAGAAGCCTTGTTAGCTCCAGTATCTGGCCACACCTTTTCTTCTCCTGAGCTCCTTATGTCTTACAAGGTACATTAATGCTATGGTCCATTTCTTCCAAAAGGTAGACCTAGTGATGCTGCTGCCACAAGAGTGGCACGGGCATGAGGCTTCTCAGCCACTGCTCTCCAGTTACTTTATTACTGCTCCCAGGATACCTGGCTGACAAAGGATGCAACAACCAATGTTGGTAGTTTTGAATGTGCAGTAGAACGATAGACCTAATATCAAAAAAATGTGGGTGGGGAGGGCACCAGGGTGGTCACTCAAGAGGAAATGGGGTGGTAGGCCAAAAATTGTATGGACCACTGTACATGAATAAAGCTGCAATCTGCTGTAGGATTAATTGGAATTATGTCCCATTGAAATGAATGGAATTTGCTTCTGAATAGCATTCTTTGTTTTGCACAAGGAGGAGCTTGCACATGCTGGAATGAGCACAAAGGTGTGTATGTGCACTGGGAAGACGACACTAAAAGTATATCTGGAAGGAATCAAGATTCAATTATTACTTACAGTAATCCACTCCAATATGCTTCTTTTCTTTCGAGGGGGGGGGAGAATAATATGTAATGATAAGTAATAAGTAACATTATTTTTGTTCTATCTTGGAATAATTTTACCTTATGAAAAATTAGGACAAAGGATCATAGTGCCAGCTTGTGCATGTCTAGCATTTGCAAATATTAGCCCTGTACTTTCCTTGTATTTTTGGCATAGATGGGCAAAGGATTAAGGCAAAGACGGACCACATACATCCATTTTTCTGCCACAGCAACTGGAACTGGAACTTCAACTTGACTGGAGTCCAAGAGTGATGGTTCCATCTTTTAACAGGATGAAGCGCCCTGCAAGTGACAGAGAAAGAAAATGGAAGAAAGATAATGAGAAAGAATGAGGAAATAAACTGAACCCTGGATTATGTTATCGTCTTCTGTGCTGATCTGGTTAGCAGGTGGTTGATGAACTTTGAACTTCTCTCTTAATAATTATAGATAACAGGTATTAGCCACCAGGTTGGTTCATGCAAGCTTCTAGATCGATTGATTGGTAAGTCAACATTTCTAGATATTCCATCTTCTACATGATCAATGAAGGTATAGGAGGCCTGCCTTGTATTTCACTTGGCAATCATATGGTGGGACCAAGGACTGAAATCTAATTGCTAGTGCCACGTAGACCTGTTACATCAGTGGCATTAATATAAGTGCTCACATACTGTTCAGCAGTGGATTGAACAGATTTACTCTGACCTAGACCTGGAACTTTATTTATGATATGGACATTATTGTAAGGAAGATGTAGAGACAATGTTCTCTCTGAATAAAGCACATCAAGATCCTTAAAATAAAATATATACTCAGCATTCTAAAGTTTCAGAAAAGAAAGTGACTGTTCTTCACTGCTAGCATGGCAGTCTTTTCATAATGAAGACATCAGTATAGATTTGTAAGGACACATGTTTTTATGCATAAAAGAATACAAGCTGTTAGTAATCCTGTTACAGCACAATGTGATAAGGAGATAGGACTTTCAGAGCATTGTTTTTTCCTGCCACAAACTTGCTTATGACAAAGAAATAAGGGCCCATGTGTTCAGCTGGTATAAATTAGTGAAGACAGCAGTAGAGTTAATTGTATTTTTATTCAACCAGTCTTCATCCCCCACTGCCATCCCCACCCCCCATGAATGTAGAGCGTATTGCTGTAATTGAAAAATAGCTTCAGTTCTTCATTGGGTGAATACTATATTCACAGAGGGATTATGCATGTCATCAAACTCATGTCTTCCTTATTATATGAATTTACATACTGCTGTGAATCAGTACTGCTTGCTGTGTTTATTTATGTATGATAAGCCTTCCTAGATTTTTTTGTTCAACAGGACTGCCTGGAAATGGGATGTCTGTATTGTATTTGATAGAACTGAAATGCAGCATCAAGTTATTCTGAGATGGAAAAGTATTATTCAGAATTCTCTTTTGCTGTTGGTATGAACATATCACCATGTAATTATACCTAAAGCTGTGAAGTTCTGGAACATCTATTTTTCCCATGTGCCTTATCCAAAGGCCAGCTCTGCCATTAGCCGGGGTGAAGCAAATACTTGATACAGCAAATTTGAAGTTTATGCAAATTGTTATTTAGTAATCTTTCATGTTTATTTAAACAGAGGCTGGATGGCCCTCTGACAGGAGTTCTTTGATTGTGTATTCCTGTATGGCGGGGGTTGGACATGATGGTCCTTGAGGTCTCTTCCAATTCGATGGTTCTATGACTAAGCTTGTTTCTTTCTCTGCTAGACTGAGTATATGAGTAGATATGGATGCTGGGTTGGTTGTTTAGCTTTTGCCTTTCCAAAATAATTACTTTGTTAGTCTCACATCTGCCTTCCCCTTCCAGGTAATGACCTGAATCAGAGCATAAGTAACATGTTAAAAGTAATATAATTACTTGTAACAAGTATTTTCTCTTGTATGTATAAGATCACAAGTGTGTTATAAAAGGGTGCATCCCAACTGATTTAAAAGTCCCAGATCTTGTCCCTGTTTTTTCTGATTTTATACTGCTTTAAAATAAACCAACCTGGGGAGCTGGCATAAAAAGTAGTGGGAGCTTACAGAAAATATTCTAAGATAAACAAATGTGTATGAATCTCCGTAATAAAATCAGATAGAAAAGGAAAAAAATCTGGAACTTTCTAATTGTGTATAAGTTATATTTCAAAGGAAAATTAGTGAATGAGACTGAAGTTACCTTATCAGTGTTACAAGCAACATTTTCAGGCTACTTTTAAAATACATTTTTCAAGAATATTTTAAAGGAATTTTAAAGGAATTTTTCAAGTTTTGTGCTATTCTTTTATCAATTTCAAGGGCTTCTTTGTAAAAAAAAGAGATTTTAAAGGAATTGTTTATAAAAACACTAAAACAAGAAACAACAGTTACATTTTTAAATTAACTTTATAGAATAGGACAGTGATGGCAAACGTTTTAGAGACTGAGTGTCCAAACTGCAACCCAAAACCCACTTATTTATTGCAAAGTGACATGTCCCTATGACTTTCTAATACCAAACTCTGACGAACTCTGTGCTGAGGTGATGGCATGTGTGCCCACAGAGAGGGCTCTGAGTGTCACTTTTGGCACTCGTGCCATAGGTTCACCATCACTGGAATAGGATTTTGACAGAATCATTTTATATATCTAAGGAAGAAACACCACCGAGATTAACATGCAAATCACTTCCTGTTAAGGAAGGAGCACACTATCTATCTATCTATCTATCTATCCATCCATCCACACACACACACACCCTACTCATTCACATGCCAGGATTTTTTTTTTTAAGATGCCAGACACAGATGCTGGTGAAACCTCAGGAATAAGCTCTTCCAGAACATGGCCACATAGCCCCAAAAAAACCCACAAAAAACTATTATTTTTGTTTGTTTAATACAGGATTAATTTTGTTTTGTTTGTTTACCACAGGATGCATGTAATGTATTGTGAAGCACTAAAATCCCTGGACATCTGGCTCTGTATAAATGGTTTTTCTGGATATGCAAATCTTCTCCTTCTATCTGTTTTAAGAAAAATAAAGCATGAATTCTCTGCACTCTCTTTTGTGTGAAGCTTACAGAAGGATTTTTCTGCCTGTCTTCCTCCCAAAAATCTCTTAAAAGCAAATAGTAATAACAGCTTAGTAGAAGGGATTCATACAAAGAGATTAAGATATTTTATACTGCCGTGAGTTAAGACTGGATACAGTTGTAGCTTTCCACAGACATCCAAAGTAAATAAATGGTTTATACATCATAACAGGATGCCTGTTCTTAGCTCTATGGTATTATATCACTGGCTGAATCCACTTGGCAGTGGGGGAATATGTCGCACATTTTTTTTTCTCACTCCCCTTGTGCATGAACCATTTTCACATTCTAAAACCCAATGCCAGAACAAGAAGCTGAGTGCTAATATAACACCCAGGTCAGCCTACATTTACCCTTTTGACCTAAATCTTGTGTTATACTTGTTTCATTGTAAGATGTGGAAGTATACCATTACCACCAGCCAGAGATCTTGATTTCCCCTTGTTCGTTGTTCTTAAAAGGTGACATTGGCCAGTTTACAGAGACAACAGCTATTGCTAAACAAGCAACAGGGTTTTCTCATAATCTTTTCCTTATGAAAAGGAGGAAAGAATAAGGAGGGGGAAATGGGGACAGCAACTTTAAGACTGGGGGTTTTTTTGTTTTTGTTTTTTTGTTTTGTTTTGTTTTTGCATGCACTTTGATAGATATAACCCCATTTTGTTGGATGAAGTACAGAGTGATAATAAATGCTAAGGTATAAAGCATACTTATACAATTGTAAGAGTGGGAGAAGCCCTTGCCCTAAATTTTCAAAGGACTGTCTACAGTGACCCAGGTCATTCAGATTTGTATAGTGGTCAATTATTGTTGGTGTGTGAAAGCAATAACTCTGTTCTTCAGAAGTCAGTTTCCTTGGGTTCAAAACTCTCTCTGAGAAGATTTCTTTTGTAAATATAATTCAATTCAGCAGTTTCTTTCCAGACTTTATGAATTTCAGCTAACTCATGCATTAATGCATCCATGTTTGTGCATACTTTCTCAACTGTGTATGTTTTAGTACATATTGTACATATTGGTCTGACAGCAGTTCATTTATCTGGAATGTTCTGGAAGCCTCACAAATATATGCAGTATGAAGCATGTTGTAGGGTTTTTTTTTTTTTTTTTGCAACAGGTCTTGAGAGATACAAAAACCTATTTTACTTGAGACTGTTGAATCAAGGCAATTCTACCCCCATCTTAGCTTTCATAAAGAAACCAACCAATTGCATTATCACATTTAAAACTCGTGAACCACAGGATTGTAGTTCTATCTCCGAACTAATCTTAATCTTAACACATCAAATGGCAATTCATTCATTTTAGAAATCCAGGATCAGGACTATCACCTATGTCAGCTTGGAACTGGTATAGTTAATCATGATAATTCAAACTGGGGTTTGAATTGAGAACTTTTAAAAAATTGCCAAGCCTTTCCAACAAAATCAGAATCTGCCCTGATCTTTCAAGGCTTTTCAAATCATGAGTCACAGATTCAGAGAGCTGAAAGCAATCCTATGGGTCATCATTTCCAACACTCTGTTCAGTGCAGGATCTTGATCTATACAAGCATCTCCAACAGGTAGCTGCCCAGCCTCCTCTTGAAGACCTCCTCAGGAAGGGGATCTCTGTAGGCAACTGGTTCCATTGCTGAATTGTTCTTACTGTCAGGAAAGTTCTCCTAATCTTCAATAGAAGTCTACCCTCCTGTAACTTAAACCATTAGCCCTAGTTCTACCCTCTGAGGCAGCAATGAAGAACCTTCTATCCTCCTGTTTGTGGCAACCCCGTGTGGTATTAAAAAGTGCAAGGAGAGCACATGGCCAAGAGGAAACAAAAGCCCTCACACAAGACTTCAAAAAATAAAATTGAACAGTCAAAGAGTGATGGATGTTCCCTGACACACAGCTTGCCTGAGTCTCCCAGAGACCCAATACGTCATTCTCTTCCCTGCAATCACTACCTATGTTTATTACATAAAAATTCTAAGTCTTCCCACCTAAAGCAAAGGTATACAGCAGGGATTCTGGGGCATTTTTAATATTTCTCCAGTCTAGTTGTCCGGGAATGCTGCCAGCAGACACTTGACAGTAGCTGATAACAGAGCCTTAGCACAGTGGAAGTGAAAGTAAAGCAGACCTTGCAAGGAATCAGTCTGAGAGCAGTCCGAGAAAACAAGCCGAGTTCAGAATTCCAGAAGTCCAAACGTTCCGAGAGTCAAGCCGAAGTCAGGATACCGAGAAACAACGTTGGTCAAACAGTCCAAGGTCAAAACAGCCAAGAGATAACAAAGTCCGGTCCAAGGTCAAGGTAACAAAGAATCCAGATACTAGGAGCTAGTGCTAGCAGCAATCACGCCGAGAGATCATGCAATAAACTCTAGCAACCAGCATTAGTCTCTCTCCCACTTAAGTAAGGGAAACTCTCCCTCGTGCCACCTGAGGCTGGTTGGCTAATTACCTCTCGGCAATTCTCTGTGATCTGCGCCTGCAAGCACTCTCAGCTCTTCTCTCTTTGAAAGAAGGCACCTGCATGCAAGCTTCGTCCCCAGAGTCCCCACTAGGCAGTGGTACCACAGAAGGTCTCTCTTCGGCACTAGGACCTGGTTGAACCTCCTCCTCTGGGGTTGGAGGATCACAGCTGGGACCTGGCAGGGCAGGAACAGCACCTGGTGTTGCCTCAATCAGCCCTTGCTCTGGAGGAGGCTCATCCTCCTCCTCATCCTCCGAGAGCTGATCTTGGCTGGCCATGACACTAGTGTTGACAGAGATGCCACCATCATTGTCTCAACCGAACAACCTACATCACATAGGCACTGAAATCCTTGTGCCTGGATTTAGGGGAGTGGGTGTTTGTTTTCATGCTCTAACAAGAATCCAAGGTATCAGGGTTTGGGTTTCTGCACTTCCCCTCTCATGCAGCTGAATCATACACATAAGAAATATTTTCAGCGAAAAAAAAGCATACCCTTCAACTGTCCTGATTTGACAGGGAAAGACCCAATTTATCCTCTTTTGTCCCACTTTTTCATCTGCTTTTAAATTGTTCTGGTTTCTCTCCTCCTCCTCCCAATTTTTCCTGTTATCTTCAAAACACTTCAGTTTTTGCACATTGAATACAAAGTGCAAAAATAATTTGTTTTCAACTCAGTAGGACAGAGGGGGCGTGTCATGCCCAGCCTGGCTGACGACTCAGGAGAGGACTCTGACCCAGAGCCTGAACCTAAGCCTGAGCCTGGCCCTAGCTCTGCCCTGAGAGCACCAACAGAGACTGTGGCCTCAGTGGATAATCAGGAGCCCATCCTTCAGGCAGCAGTGCCTTCAGGAATGTGGGAATGGAGGAGGAGGACAAAGAGACAGCATACCTACCTACAGACAGAGAACATCTGAAAGGGCATGCCTCCGGCTGTCTCAGAAGATTTATACAAAATGCCAAACAATCGAAAATCAGCTGCACTCATGAGAGCTGATGATAAAAACCTGGGAAGTATGCCAGAACCTTTGTCAGAAGTTATCTGATTTCCCTCATGAAAGCATCTTGTTCCTTGATGCTCTTCTTGACTTCCTGGCTTGAAATTTTGAATTTCAGACTGACGATTCTGCTCTGCTGGAACCCTTGATGTTCTTGGACTGCTTGACCATGCTGTTTGTTGGATACTTTGGCTTGCACCCAGACTGACTACAGACCTTGCTTTTGAGACTCTGCCTCTTGTTCTCTAAATCTGCCTTCCAAGACTTGCCTTAATTCCACAAACTCTGTGTGATGTTTATTCATTTATCTGGCAAATACTTTATTTTGAGACTGTTATCAGCTGCTGGCTGCTTTCCCAGCTGGTTCCCGGCTGCTTTCCCTGCAGGTTCAGGCATAGGCAAACTGCAAAGCACTTAAATCTTTCAGGATGGATGTTTTAGTTTCCCTATATTTTGATTTATTTTTTTTAAAAAGCTCAAATTCTTTCAGTCCTAATTTGGCAGTTTTTGTGACATTTGATAAATTCTCATCAGAAACAAACAAAATTCTCAGCTAGTCCTAGTTGTGAACAGCAGTGCAATATAGTTGTGGTCCTCTAGTTCATTATGTAGTTTCAGTGCAGCCAAAGTACATCTGAATGAAAAGCTTATACCTGACATAGAATGAATATAGAATTGATTATTTACAATGGTTAACTTCCATTAAAAAATGAAAAGGATACTTAGCCCTGAAACCTTCCAATTAAATTAGCTTCATGTTTGTGTTTTATTGGTAAAATCTGTTAAGAAGGCAAGAGTTCTACCAAACATTGTGCTTATACATGCCAAAATTTTATTAACTCAGTTGTCTTACTGGTGAATGGCTGCAATCCAGGTTCAAGTGGATAGACAATATTTGAAGGGGTAGGAATTGAACTGGCTCAAGACTTTGAGGTACAATAACAGAGTTATCAGTTAGTTAATGATGATGTCACAATAAGGTCAGTAATTCAAAATACATTTATAAGCACAGTTATTTTTCCTATTAACATCCATCCTTCCTTAATAGCAATTATACACCCTGGATATATATTTCTAAAGTACTGGTTGACTGTACTGTAATAGTTGAAATAATTCGGCCCCTAGGCCTTGTGTCTTATAATGAACCAGATGCATTCAATCATTTCCTGGAATCACATAAGCTGTCATTTTACTTCATTATGAAATGTTGCACAGGAGGAAGACATACTCAATAAATTATTTACTCAGCCAATGCCTCACAATTAGGAGTCTCCAAACAGTGAATACTGAAACAGCCTAGCATCCAGCAGTGGGCTTCCTAAATTCTTAAGTGTTCTCCCCTTAAGGAATGTCATGCAAAGTTTGGGCTCTTTCTTGTCCACTTCCAAATGGCAGACCCATAAACACCTATAGCTAGAGTTGCCAGTCTTTGATTTAGTGAATCAGTAGGATCAATAACAAACACCTACATCAGGCTGACTTACAAGGTGAGCATCTGCAGCTCCCCTATATCAGTTCAGTGGTCCATCTAGCCCACTATTTTCTATCTTCGTTGACAACTGATCGCCAGAGTATCCTGCAGGACCTAGGTTGCTACTTGGAATATTTTTAACTAGAAATACTAGAGACTGAAAAAGGGACACAGGGATTCAGCATTTAAGATGCTGACTCTGACAATCACAAGGTAAGCAGTTTGATGGAGCATGATAGAGTGAGCTTCCATCACTAGTCCCAGCTTTTACCAACCTAGCAGTTGGAAGGCATGTAAAAGTGCAAATAGATAAATAGGTACCACTTCAGTGAGAAGATAACAGTGTTCCATGCAGTCATGCTGGCCACACGATCACGGAGTCATTTTTGACAATGGCTTTTCGCATTAGCATTTAACATTTTTACATTACTATACTGCTTAATAGTTAACTCTGCAATCTCTAAGCAGATTGCAATCTGTAAACTAATTGCCCCCAACAAACTGGGTACTCATTTTCCCAACCTATGTAATGTTGGAAGTCAGTCTTGGAGCCCTGGGATCGAACTCACAACAGTGTGGGTGCAGTACCAGCACTTAATCACTATGCCACCGGGGCTCCCTCAGCTTAGTAACTTTGATGAGCACAATCCCTACAATCATACACAACTTGACAATCATGTCAAAGGGAACCTATACCTTTAATAGAGACACAACCTGGAATCTTCTGCAAACAAGTTATATGGTCTGCCACTAATTACACTGCCCCTTAGTCATTTGATTGTATTTTCAAAGCCCATTATTTTAATTTGGCAAACTATAATTGGCTACACCAGTCTAATATGGACAACTTACTACCTGCTCAAAACACTTCCAAATTCTGCCTTGTCATAGTTTGCCATCATCATCTTCTTCCTCCTCTTCCTCTTCTTCTTCTTCCACCATCTTCTATTCCAGTTCCTACACCATTTTTGTGTATCCGATACTACTGTCTTGCCCACTAACTGGTCATCTTTCCAATTTCAAAACCAAATACTTTCTTGTCTTGATTTGTATTTTTCTTTTGGTCTTTTTGCTAAAGAGAATTAATGCTGTCATTCACATACTTTTGCTCACTAATTGCAAGTTTACATGTTTAAATCTCTCATCTAGATTTCTGTAATGCACTCTACACGGGGCTACGTCTGTACCAAGTTTGGAAGCTTCAATTGGTTCAAAATGCAGCAGCCAGATTGGTCATCAGAACACTTAGGTCGGCCCATATAACACCTGTGTTAAAAACTCTTTACTGGGTGCCAATTACCTTCCGGGTGCAGTACAAAGTGTTGGTTATTACCTTTAAAGCCCTTCATGGCTTGGGCCCGAGTTACTTGAGGGAACACCTCTCCTTACACAATCCGCCCTGCACTCTCAGAGCATCTGGAAAGAATTTATTAGAATACCATAAGCCCAGTTAATGTCAACTTCCCATAGATCATTTATGGCTGCAGCCCCCAAACTATGGAACAGCCTACTGGAAGAGATCCATCTTATCACCACCTTAGATACCTTTAAGAAGGCACTGAAGACGGATCTCTTCCAGTGGGCTTATCCATCCGACCTCTTATAGGAGATCTTTAAGATAAAATGCTTCACTTCTGGTTATAGTGCATGTTTTCTAGATGTTTTAGATGTTTCAACTATTTCATTGAACTAATAATAATGTCAGTGTTTTATTGATTGTATTTTATATCTGTACCTTGTTATTTTATTGATGTAATCCCACCTCGATCCGCAGGGAGAAACGGGAAAATACAAATAAAAATTATTATTATTATTATTATTATTATTATTATTGGCTTGCTGTGCTGCACACACTTTCTTCCTGCACCACTCTAACCTGCAGACATTTTTACTCCTTTCTCTCCTTATTAGATTGGGGTCCTTTCACACAACACAATTATAGTTTTATGATACCATGTTAACCACCATGGCTGCATCCTAGAGAATCTAGGAATTTGTTTTTTGTTGAAGCATTAGAGCTCTTTGACTGAGAATTCTAAATGCTCTTCCATAAACCTCAGATCCCAGTATTCCATAGGATGCAGTCATAACAGTTAAAACTGAATCATAGTATTGTACGTTTTAATATGAGAGGACCCCATGTATTTGACACAAATAATACTGTATGTAAATGAAAGTATTTTACCTGCTTTACAAAGAAGACCAGCTTATTTCTTTTCTCTACTAAACTGTATGCATGGAAATAGATGTGGGATTGGTTAATATGCAGCTTCCGCCATGTCAGCTTGATTACTTTGCAAGAAAGATGCACCATCATCTCACAAATTTCTTAAAACTGAGGGCCTTATTGCATGGTGCTATGGCAACATAGTGATGTGACAACACCACCAGCAATCATGCATGTTGCTGGTGTCCTGGCTTCATCCTGCCATAGCACCATCATAAATGTATCTTTTTACATGCTTGAAATAATCCATAATAGCAGGATTTCTGCAGAAAAGCGGCAAGGTGCAATGCAACTCAGTGTTCCTATTTTATATGGCTGGAGCAGATTAGCACAGTATAAAGAAGTGTGCTAAGACCTTGATTTCATGGTTCTGTTCTTCCAGTTATCAATCTTTTTGTAAGGTCTTGCTGAGATAGCACCAATTACAATTATAGGCCTAGGTTCTACTTCACTCTTAAAGTCCTCCAGTGCCTGAGGATTACACTGGGCCTATTACTGGAAGTAAAACATATGCATATAAGAACATTACAAGACTGAGCTCTGTGTAGAAGCAGTTTCAGCAGCCTGTAAAGCTGATACCTCCACTATATTATATAAAAATAAATGAAGCACAGAGAAACATATTTTGGAACCTATTCAGCATTTTCTCCAATTAACCTCAAGAAAATTCCCAGGTGTATTAAAAATAAATTGTCCCACTTTACTAAATTCCATTCATCATTAGTGAATCTGGCAGCTGCTGATGGATTGGCTTTTCTTTCCATTGTTTTGCCTATGCAATGGTTTAGCTAAAACAGGTATTAACTGCACTGCCTGGTAGCCTTCCAGCTACAATTCCCGTAACTTATTGACAGCAGTTATTACATTAATTTACTTGAGATTTTTCAATAGTTTCCAATGAGATTTTGGCTTTGCATTTTAATATATTCACATTGATATGCTGCTTAGTGATTGAACTCTGCCTCCCTTTTCCAAAAAATTTAATAGATCTTTGAAGAGCCAAAAATCAAATATCAAAAAAGAAAGAAAGAAAGAAAGAAAGAAAGAAAGAAAGAAAGTATTATTACAAGGCAGAAATAAAGAGGCAAGGAAAGGGGGAAGTACAGATACTCCAGATTTCTTGGGAGCCTTAGTATAGTATAAACATAGATAAAAAATAAATGAGGAAAAAGTTGTAAGGAAAAGAATACAGAAAGAAGCAATTATTAGAAGTAAACAATGAGAAAATGACTGTTTTAAAATTTAATGACAAAACCAGTAATGGAAGTCAAAAGGTTAAACAACATGTCTGAGCTGCCGACTAGAGGTGTAAAAAAATTTTCTGGCTTCACATTTGAGATGAAAATAGAATCAACACCAGATTTTTAAAACTCAGCGACATAAAAGTTGTTAAGGTTACAAAAATGTTTCACATTTGTTGGCAAGTTTCATTTCTTTTTCGATACTGTGAACATTGAACAGAGTAACAAAGTCAATTCCCAGAATTCTCTGTTTTCAGTAAAATAGTTAAAATGCTGCTGTTACCACCAGACCTCCCATCAAGGCTGACATTTTAGTGCTAATGTTTGCTGCTATGAGACCAAGAGTGGGGGTGTCCTTTTCAGACTGATTCAAATACAGAGAAATTTGTGCAGACCATAGTTTAGGGCTGGTGGAAGGGTGGGACCAATCATACCAGTATATTTTGACTTAAATCTCTTTCTTCCAGTGAGTAAGCATGCAGAAAAGATTTCATTCTTTCAGGGTGTATCCGTACTACACAATAATAGCATTTGATAACTCTAACTGTCGTGCTTCCATTACATTGAATCCTAGGGTATGTAGGTTGATGAGGAACTCAGAATTTTCTAGAGTATTCCCCTGGAACATATTTCTCTGGCAAAGAATTTTAACTACCTCTTCCAACTACAAATCCCAGGTTTTCATGGAGTCATGACAATTAAAGTGATATCAAAGTGTTATAACCATGTACAATCATCCCTCCACATTTCCAGTTTTGACTTTTATGGATTTGATTATTCACAGATTTTATTAATATGTTCTCTCTAGGAATATTTAGGTCCTCCAGCACAACTCTGTGGTCAACTTGAACCAAAATTCACACTGAAGGACCAAGAAATTCCTAGAGAAACACTTCACTAGGCATTTTAGCTCCTCAGCACAATTCTATTATCAATGTCTGGCAGAGGTTTACCACAGAGTTGCAATGGAGGACCTAGAGATTCCTAGAGAGGTGTTCTCTGAGGTAAAAACTTAGTGTTTTTGTTATTTGCGGTTTTTCCACATTCAAGGGGTCCTGTGCCCTAAGTCCCTGCAAAAATGGAGGGATGAGTGTAGTTTCATTATACCATTAGAAGACGGGGGGATCCGTAAAAGAGCAAGAAATCATGTAAATAAAAATCAATGCTACCACTCATTTTCACTGATTTTTAACCCCTGAGAATGACAGGAAGGGGAGAATACAAATATAGCCTGCAAGTTCTTAAAATGCCTTAAGTTGTCAATTCGCTATATTTCTATAGAAATATGTACTGAGAAAACATGACAAAGAGTAAACAAAGTAAAAATACTGCATATCATGTAATAATATACCAAAAGAAGGGGAGAATATAATCTCTGAATTGCCTAAATAAATACATGAGCATGCAAAATGTTCCCCATCTGCCCTCCTGTAGCTGAGCTAATGCTTTCTGATTGCCACTAGGTTTATAATACTAGTTGGAAATGTTCCATTTAATAATCTACAGCGTATGGCTTGTGAAGGGTTTGTTATTTTTGTGGTGGGTTGCAGCAGCAAAGCAATTTGATCACTATATCTAAACCAGGCAAAATACACACACACACACACACACACACAAAACACAAAAAACCACCTATGCCAGGCACCATATGTCAGCACTCTGAAAAGAAGTCATATAGCAGAGAACTGGTTAGAAGTAATACTTAGATCTGGAAAGTTATAACCTACCAGAAAGTTTTGATGTTTCTTTCACTACTTTGTCCACATACTTCTGGTAATAAGCCACCAGCACTATGAAAATGGATTGCCAAACTGTGTATATTTAGCCTACATGACCACCAACACCCAAGTGGTCCCTGACCAAAAGAAGAACACTGCTACATTCTGGTCATTTCCAGACCTCTTCTATTTATCTTAATAATGACATTTCTTCTTTTGTAGTCAGATACTGCAGTAGCAGTTTTATTTCTGCTGAAAATGTGTACACTTTGCAAGGGTTGTATAGATGGCATGGCACCCAGGTGTCCAAGAGATATGCCATGAAACAAAAACTGCTTTGTTTTGTTTTCTGATAGTGAAATTGAATTGATATCCAACATCCCACCCACACTCTGATTGACTGCAAAGTAAAGGGAAGGTAGGGTGGGTATCATTTATTGATTTATTTATTTTTAGAGCATCCTCTAAAAGCAGAGGCAAACTTAGACTCAAGACAGTTTTTCACACCATCACCTGGGATGTGCTAAATGTCAGGTTTGGGGCTATATGAACCTGAGTTCTTTGATACGTGGAGGATGGGTTTGACAATTAGGAAAGGAGTTGGAAATGAGACTTGGGAATCATAACATGGGGTTATTTTAGAAGACAAAAAGAAATAATGCGAACTCCTTTCCTATCAACACTCCATGTCTTAAATGCTCTCCTTTTGGATATTTCACCCAACTTGTAGAACCTTTAGACATTTCTTCTCCCTTGAAAAGAAGGTAAACCCTGTCCAGCAATGGAGAAATCCAGGAACCTGGCATTACAATAAGACAACAACATACTCTCAATCTCCTAGCCAAAAAGTAATCATGTTCTTGTTGGTCAGTATAACCTGATAGTTCTGTCACTACACAATGATGGCCATGTCTGCATGGACCAAATAACATGGCCTCCCTGCCCCAATGTTCACAGTGAGTAGTACAGGTGAAGCAGGGCTCAGTCCCCAGTTCTGGTACAAATTGTCTAAACACATCATATACCCCTACCCTTACATTACACCAATTTAAAAAAAAAACCTCACCTTTTGCTCCTGTTCTTTCAGTGCCCTCCAGAGAGAAGCTGGGATTCTGGAAACGTCCTTGATTGCCTGTCTTGTTCCTCTCTTATGCTCCATAGTTAGAGTAATTCCTGGTCTTTAACTTCCTCTATCTTCCCCGCTTCACTCCTAGAAAGTTACGTGTGAGGTTTTACAACCATTTGTCTCTTCTTCTTGTTCCCTCTTAGAAGCAAACTTCCATGAGAATGTCTCACCCATGCATGTGGGTACATGCATAGGAGTCAGCTGTAGGAACTCCTCTACCAAATATAGGCTTTTTCTTCTTCTGACTATCTACTTTCTTGTTTTAAGATGGAATCACCTTCTTCCATATAATCCACCCTGCACACTCTGGTCCTCTGGGAGGAACCTATTGCAGCATTTAAAGACCAAACTGACTACTACTTCCCAGAGGACCTTTTCTTCGGCCGCTCCCAGATTGTGGAATGGCTTGTTGGAAGAGATCTGTCACATTACCAGCTTAGACCTCATTCCTACTCACACAAAAATTGGTTTTCGATCCGAATCGATGAATCTATTCGGAATAGGATCATAGTTCCCACTATATTTGCACTGGAGGAGAGGCCAGCAAGCCTGGCTGGACAAGCCAGCAATGGCGGAAGAGGCAAGAGGAGGCCGTAAGGATGGAGGATAGGCAGATCGGGAAGACGGAGGCAGGCATGGCCAGGATGGAAGGAGGTAAGAAGAGGCTGGGGGAGGAGAAGGCCCAGCTGTGCAGCGCTTCATTCCCTGGCCTCTTCATCTCCAGTCTACCTTTTCCGCCGCCCAGCCTTGCTTCTCTGCCCCCGGCCTCTGCCTTCTCCACCAGCAGTGGTGTAGAAGAGTACCAGGGCCAGGACAATGGGAGATGATGGGACAGGCAGTCCAGGCTGCCTCCAAGGCCTCCAGAAGGACCCCAGGAGGAGGAGGAGGAGGAGTAACACACTCTGGAGATGGAGAGGCTGGGTAAGCTGAGGGGATGGGCAGATTGAATTTATTTATTCCAAAATAAATCGATCCAGCCCACCAAAAGACCTGCAAAACACAGCATCTTTTTGATCAGGTTATACGGGTGAAAAGCATGGCCCCCCTTTCTGAATCACTTCAGCAATTCGGATTAAGTGGGAACCATGCTCTGTTTGGAACTGTTTGTATTTTAATTATGTTGTGAGCCGCCCTGATCGGAGGAAGGGCGGCATATAAATAAAAATTTTATTATTATTATTATTTTTAAACCAAATCGTGATTCGGTACGATCCTGTTTAAACCATAGTGGGAACGAGGCCTTAGATAGCTTTAAAAAAGTTGTCAAGATTGATCTCTTCTGGCAGGCCTTTCCCATACAGGAAAACCCCAGCCATAAAAAGGGAGTTCTCGTATGTTGTGTCTCCCATTGCCCCTTCGCCCAGTTTGAAAAACTGTTAATTTTATATTTTTTAATTTCTAGAGTGTCTAATAGACTATTTTAATTGTCATATGTTTAATTGCTTTTCCTGCCTGCCTGCTGTCCTAATCTTTCTATTTAGTTATGCTGGGCAATTCAGAACAAATTCTTCCAAGAAAACCCCATGATAGGTTTGCCTTAGGATCACTATAAGTCATATGCACAGCCTTAATGCACATTGCTTCATGTGGTTAAAGTGAAAATTTGGTTAAGATGTGATGGGTTTTTTTTTTTAGAAAATTTAAAAATAATTAAAAATTCTAAAAATTCCAAAATATTTAAATGTTTTATTTTTATATATATATATAAAAATCTGGGGCCTCTTCTTTCTCTTCTACCTGAGCCTTGCCCCATCACACCATCTCTTCAGTGTTTTAAATGGACATATGTGAACACCACAGCCTATTTCTGCCAAAAAGTAGATCTTTGGTAGCAGTGCTGTCACCTCCCCTTTAGGGTGTCACCTGGTAGAACACCCCTGCCCTGATAGTTTCTTCATAGTAACAAATATGACTTGAAATGAGCAGGTACTCCTTAAGCATTTTATTTGCAAAGACCTATATTGGGATGCTTGGGAAGTTCTTGACTATGTAGAAAAGAACTATCCCATTTCTGGGACCTATTTTCACTTCCAAATTGATTGGCAGTCAAGTATCCAGATTAACAGTTACAGTAATCATTCATGCCCCATCTCACTCATGCACCAACTCACTCATGTAGACCTTTCAATTGCTGGCATACTTCCTCAAAACAGAAACACAAATATTCATTCAAAGTAGAGGACTGTCCAGAGTAAACTAGAACACATAGTAACTCAATTTGGGAGTGAAAAAAGGCCTACTCCCCTACCGTTACTGTCCAGAGGTCTAGATGTCAGCACTGAAAACATCTGGGATGAAGTCTGGGCTCCAGTCTCATCTATTCAGCAACATCTCTTGGATACACAGCCATTTAGCAGCCTCTCCCTTAGGCAGAGTAGCTAAAGATCAAAACTCAGTCCTCATGATTCCTTGAAAATTGGACCTGTTCAAAGGAGAAACATAATTAATTTAAGGTTTTTTGGTGCTGTGAGCATACAACACTTGGGGGTTTGTGCATGCATGTTTTTTATCAATAAATATTCCATACTGATGGTTCTAATTTCATTCTTTTATTGCCTTTTGCTGAGAACAGAAAGACGCAGTTACATGTATGGGACACTCCCTCCTCCCTGTTTTCTGCATAATATATTTTTGGAGGCTAAAAAGACATTGTAAATATAAAGTCAAGCTCTGGAGATTTGGTATGGGAAAGGTGTTTAATGCTCAGAATTTCTTTAGTCATACAATACTAATCTCAAAGGATTGGTTTATAAAAGCCCTCCTTTAACCAATAAAATATTCTTAGGAGTTTTAAAAGCTGGCTGAGAATCCTCAACTTCCAAAAATATGTTAATACATAAGACTTTATTAGATCATGAACAATATTAGGGGAAATGAGTCTTATTGTTTCTTGTTTAGAAATGTTACTTGTGAGTCAAGAATAACATGGAAGCCCCAAAATAAAAGCTAAAACATTAGAATAAGCAGAACTTTTGGGGTTTCATGAACATTTGGTTTCTTTCAAAGACTCTCTCCCTCCTTCTCTCTCTTCATACACACACACACACCACAAGTCTATTATATTATTGGTAACTTTTAAAAATCTATTACTTAAAATGAATATTTACTTTCCCGTTCATTGTTCACTCAGAAGATTTACCATAGTAAATAGAAACCACACTGACTTATTCATCTATGGGATATCAGTGTATTTCCTTGTTATTCAGAGACTGGCTTGTGCAGACTAGGACGAAAATAGATAATGATTTTTCAAATGCAATTCTGACCACACTAACTTCTATATCTGTTACTTTATTCATATTAAACTTTCCCCCATTTTCCTAAGCTGTTTTAAGTTAAGAATGTTTTGTTCAATCACTTATTTCCAACTTATAGCGACTCTAAGGCAACACTATCACAGGTTTTTGTTTTTGTTTTTGCAAGATATGTTCAGAGGAGGTTTGCCATTGCCTTCCCCTGAGGCTGAGAGCATGTGACTTGCCCAAGCTCATCCAGTGAGTTTCATGGCTGAGCTGGGAATTGAAACCCTTGTCTCCAGACTTGTAGTTCAACATTCAAACCCACTATGCCATGCTGGCCCTCAGTATAGCCACTATTTGGCACTGTATTTAGGGCCACGGTACATGTTCTCTAGCCGTATCATGTAGCAATATATCGTTTCTATCATTAATTAATTATAGGCATTTACCCACAATAGGGTTGGGGCATTGCTCTAATTATGGTGAGAAGGGAAGAAATACATTTTTCATCTTTGCACACACTGCATTCCAAGTAAGGTTTGCAGCCACTTATTTTTAGTCAATAAAGAAGCAGCAACTAACATAGTGCATGCTAGCTATTAAGAGCTGTAAACCTTTGTCATCAGTTGTTATGGCTGGGAGCTTCCTGTTGCTGCTCCATTCTTTTTTTTTAAAAAAAATATACATCCTCTAACTTTCCAGATTTGCAGGGATAGTTCCAATTCATCGTTTGCTACCCCATTTTCCATTTGCTTTAAAAAGTCCCAGTTTCTCCCTCCTCCCTCCTCCCTCCCACTTTCCCCCTTGTCCTCAACTTACTTCAGCTGCTCACATATAGTTAAAAGCACCAAAATTAGTTTGTTTCCCTTAACTCAACATGGAGAGAGGACCTGAAAGGGTGGAATCCTTCCCAGTAGGCAAAAACAAATGGTTGCAACCTCTCCCAACTTGCTTATTCTTCCTGATTAATAACATTTACTGTTTGGCCATACTCTGATATTGCTTGGCCACATGTGTCCCCATTTCATCTCTGAAATGTTGGAGGGCACAGCAATAATATTTTGTCTGAGTATAACTTACCCTCTAATGTGTTATATAAGTTATGTATGACAAGATCCTTTTTTAAAAAACAACGACATACAAAAGCACTACTAACAACATCACTTGGTCAGCAAAGTGCCTTCTATGAACTCAATGAATACAGAACTGGACCTTTTAAACAAATGTTTCTTATCCACTAATTGTTCTCTGAGAATGATGAGATACAAACAGACAGCAATTTTGAAATCTGAATCTACTGTTGTTAATGAAGGGATCTGAAAAGTCAGCTGTTACTTATTTTCAGATTTTCATGAGTAAGGGGAAAGTAGGAAAATGTGCAAGAGGTAATTGACCAAATTCTGTTATTAGGATTATTATTCATATGAGTAACAGATTGAGAAGATTATTTCCCTCAAAAAATACATTCCATAGATGGGAAAAGAAAATCTTCAGAAAAGTGAAAACTGCATAAAGAAGTTTAGTTGAACTCCTTTTTCAATTCTGGTTTAATTCTAAATAGTTAATCCAATGTACCTTTCTGTATCTCATTTTAGAAGTGAGAAGTGAAATGTAGCTATATTACTAAACACCACACAGTAAGAAGGCTACATCTGCACTGCAGAAATACTCTGGCTTGATACTGGCATACAAACTATAATTCACAGAATTCCATAGCTTTAAGCCATGGCCATTAAAGTGGTGTCAATCTGGATTATTTCTGCAGTGTGGATGCAGCCATAACCGTAATGATGTGAAGGGAGAAGTGAAAGGGTCTTACATACTGTTACTAATAACAAAAATTTACTTACTAAAAAAAGAAAGGAAACTGTTGTTTTGTTTTGAGTTTCCAAGGACACTTCATGACTCTGTCCAATCTTTTCTCAATTATCACTTCTTGGATGAAATTTGGACTGTCTTAATATATCTGGAACTAAAATCTGTTAATACATTCACAAAATGCTTCAGGGAAGGTTTCAAATACTAACACTTAATATGATCACATTAAATTATCCTGAAGAATGCAAGCACTTTTAAAGATCCTGTTGGCCCACAGCATTAACAAGTTTGCACTCAATTGGGGGGGGGGGATATTTTTCTACAATTTTTCCTTGGAAATGTGGAATCACATATAAAAACTGATAGAAAATTAAGCCAGCAAACCTGTGTGGACCTAACTGGCTCTTCGGCTCTTCTATATTCAGATAGCCTGTACAGCATCAAAAAGCCTGATTTACAAGGAAAGAAAAGTTATCATCTTAATGAAAGTTTAAGAGTGTACCTTAAATTTAATTGCAGAATTAAAGCAATTTGATACCACTGTAATGGCCATGACTCTCTCCTACAGTGTCCTGGGATTTGTAGTTTGGTCAGCTATTCAACCTGGTCTATCAGAGAGCTCTGGTTCCTCGTCAAATTACAGATCCCAGGATTCTGTAAGATAGAGTCATGGCAGTTAAAGTGGTGTCAAACTGCTTCATTTCTGCAGTGTTGATACACCCTAATTTATTTATACAAGGATAATTAGATTTTCACAAAAGAAAGCAAACCAATAGAGTGTGCGTGTGTTTATAAATATCTGCCTTATTTTTTTTATACACTAATTATTCATTTATGTCACTTACATTTATATACAGCCTGAGAGGTCAGGATAAGTGAGAGCTAGCGAGTGTGTGTGATTTGCTCAAGGTCATCCAGTGAACTAGTGGAAATGAGTATCTAAATCACTCAAGTTCCAGACCAATATCTTGACCTATTCAAAGAGCTTCAATATATCCTATGTCTTATAATCCTTACAAGAGTTATGACAGTAGTGAACAAAGGCTAAAACTGGGCAATTCTTGATGACTTACCTCAGGCCACCTAATGAATTTCTGCTAAGAGATAAGATGTGAATCAGAGCTAAGAAAAGGTGATCTGCTAGATCATCTCCTCATTTGCAGATAATGCATCTGAAGAGAACATTTCAAGTAGTCAAGTTTTACTTTCACTGTCTCCCTATCCTCTAACCCTTTCAACTGTTTCCATTGGTACAACTGGCAGCCAAGAGGCATTCTTTTTTACGCCCAAGAATGTTACTGCAGGCTATTCTGGAAGGGCAGAAATGGTATTCTAGTTGTGGTCTTCACTGGCAGCTTCCATTTCCCCTCAAAATGTCCCAGTACATCAACCTCATGCCATTTTAAGGAATATAAATAACTTCTGACTAAGTAAACCAAGTTTAAATTAAGAAAAAAGTTGGAGGACCAGAGGCTGCTGCTTTCTGAATTTGGTGCCTCTAAATTTCCCACACCATCACCAGTGACAATGAAAGTTTCTCATGTGAAAACCTAGGGTTGAGATCTAGCTCGATGAGAATGTATTTCTTACCCCATTCCCGATGTTATACTTATTCTCAAGGGACTTTTTCAACCCTGATGTCAATTCATGGTCTCTAAAATCAATTTTTTTTTAAAAAAAAAAAGGAAAAAAAAACTTTTACAATCCAATGTGTAGCAAAGCCTCTAGAAGACTATTTTCATCTAGCCTCTACCCAGCCTAAGAGAAATGGATGCCAATGACCTGCCATTTAATGATTCATGAACTGACATACTTGCTAAGTCTGGGGAATTACTTACTTTGCTATTTCTGTGCCTTGATCAATATTTGTGGCATCCATTGTGCAATATATTATAAATCTGAGAAACTGTTTTTTTGCATGAAAATGCTAAAGGTATGTTGATACCTGCCACATCATTATTTATATTTAATATATGTTTTGATATGTATGATAGGTAATAAGCCATGTCATTGACTCACTTAAGAGTCATTCTTTCAGCAGAGGGATGTTCTGCATCTTTGTGATATTATTTATGATGTCAGTAAATTATAGGCCCCTCAACAATCCCAGATCTTCCTTAAGACCAGGTGCTAGATGTTTTTAATGTCCCTAACCCATGAGAAGTTCTTGGCATAGGTTGAACACTGAAGTCAATGGAAGTTCCAGATGTTTATCAGCTGCAAAAACTATAATTTGAAAATGGATGCACAAAGAAGGAATGGTTTTCAACAGAATATACTTGTGAGTCTTTCCTGAGCACAGTGGCAAGACTCATTCTGTAACCAACTCAACTCCTCCAAAATTTCTGTAGCCAGTTTGAAGGACTGACTTGTTCAGATGAAAGAATAGACATATTTAAATAAATTTAAACTTTTTAGAAATGATCCACTTTTTAAAGTAATGTGAGGAATTTCCCCACAGAATTAAAATCAATTTGTAAAGTAAGAATATTAAGTCTAATTGTAGCATAATTAAACACAATTACTGACTTCAATGAGCTAAAGCTAGTATCTGAACCCAAGCAAAAAAAAAATTCAAGGTAGGGCTGCATACCACCACCTTTTATTCTTTTAGGGTCATGTGTGTAATTGTCTCCATGATGAACCCAATGACTTTTACCAATATTTCAAAAACCTTTTAAAAATGGATATCTTAAACATGGTATTCACAGATTCCAAAACATTTACACAAAACCTCCCATGGTGCCCACCAAGATTCTTCAACCCTCTACAATTACTTGAGGAGCGTACAAAGTGAAGCATACAGCTTGCAGCCAAACATCTTTTCTTCTTTTTTTGCCCTATGTGATTCTGGACTTACTCTGAGGGAACAAAAATGGCAAGTGGCTACTAATAAAGCATTTGGCTTTAAAACAAACTGAGCTACCTACTAACCAAGGGGATGCCGGTGCCTGTTTTTACTCCAGAGGGATGGTGCAGCTCCCAAATCGCGCACCGTCACTCTGGCGTAACCCCCCCCCTAGAAAAAACGGGTTCTTTTTGTGCTGCTGTGACGTAACTAGTGACATAACTTGTGATGTAACTGGTGCGGCATGACATGTGGATGCTATGTGTCTGTCACATTATATGGCGGTGCCCAGGTACACGGGCCTCCACCATTATTGCGCAGCCAGCACATTTTAGGGTTAGGGACCATGCGGTTGCCACGTGGTCCCTAACCCTAAAATTGTTTATTCTTTTGCTACTATGCACTTAGATTCTTGGTCCTGTTGTATTCAGCCTCACTGATTTGCATTATTTGGGTGTTTTAGGACTTGCCACACCACAACAGAAGTTCATTTGTGAAAGGGAAAATCCAAGCCTTTGCAGATATTTTCTGAGAATACCCATGACACCACTTCAAAATTCCAGACTTAAAGATTTTTAAAAGTTAATAACAACTTGTCCTATTTCTTTGCATTATTTACTTTCATATGATGGATGGATGAAACCCTGTTTTCCCACAAAGGGAAAGAAGAAACCAAAAGGATAATAAACATTTTATTGTCTAAGGAGAGAGAAGATCACACAGGCAAAAACTAATCTTCATTTTTGTCATTTACACTTCCTGCAATCCGTCCCCTTGCCACAAACATTGGAAAAGTCTATGTAGAAAGAAGGTCAGACATTTGCTAATTTGTATATATGTTAAAGACTGAACAACTTACAAAAATTATGTTTATACCACTGTGATGATAGCAGAAATATAGAATTATAGAATTTATCTATAAATGTCCTCCTTCAGCTAAACACATTTAGCTTCCTAACTTAGTATTTTGTAAATGCATAACATGTGACAAGATAATGTGAAAAATAACAGATGGGACTGAGTAATGTTTGTTTCATGTTTGGCTCCTCCATTAAAGTGAGTAATAAAGATGATGAATTTATTCTAGGTGTTAAGGGTGCAAATTGGCATGATTTTGTGCATTCTGAGGATGATAAACCTTTTCACTGATGGAAACTATGCAACAGGTTGTTGTCATGTGAATGCAAATTATGTAATCTAATTGTTATCTTGTGACCCTCTTTGGATATAGTCTTAAAGGCATGACTGAATGCAGATGTTAGGATATGAAAAAATATTAAATGTTCAAATGCTCTATATTTTGTTTAACATAATGGATTTCTTTCTTTCTTTCTTTCTTTTCCTTTTCCTTTTCCTTTTCCTTTTCTTTTTCTTTCTTTCTTTTTTGTGGACTTCTGTCTTAACACTTCTAAGCACTAAACAAGACTATCTGCTCTTTCTGTTTATTTATTTTACATCTCATGACCATTTTTCCATGCCATCATTTTAAGATTTATCCAAAGCCAATTGTAGACAACACTCATCTCTCATTACTATTATGGAATGTACCCACAATCAATCAGATCTGAAGCCAACACAAGAGAAAAATCCTGTATAAATTAATTCTCTCAATTTTTTAAGTGTTTTCTACAATCAATAGTGATTATCAAGTTTTGGTTAGAATCTTTGGCTACTTGTTTAACATATTTATTCATTGCCTTTCCAAACAGATTAATGATAGATTTCCCCAAACAAGTTAAAGCTATATAATAAAATTTAAAAAAAGGAAATTCATAACAAAGATTAGTCTTTCTATATTAACTCAAAATATTGGTGCACTGATGGAGCCCATTGTAACTTGCATCCTAATAGATACAACAGAATAATGCAACCAGTCATCCCACTCTCTACATGGGCATCGCTAGTGCTGTGGAAGAGCTGATAGGAAAACAAGATTTGATGGTATCAATATCTATGAACAGCACATTTGCAGTGCAATCCTATCCACATGCAAACCTTACTAGTTCAGTACTGTTAATGTTTATTTGGGGGAAAGAACCATTACTGTGTGCAATGTTTGATATATCTACTTAATCTCTGGTAAGCAAACATATAGGATTCCAATGGTAAGCATGGGATAATTTACAGATACAACTTAAACATTCATTTGCAAAGGTTTCCTTTGACTTTCTGTACTACTGGTTTCCAATTGTTAATGGTTTCCATTCACATTCAGACCTCCTTTCAGAAAAGAATTTAAGTGAAATCTTTAACAAAATTAATAAAATATCTGCTAAATATTTTTCAGATGACTCATATACAGCCCAGTTGCATTTGTTTCACTTCTGAAACAATAGAAACTCAAGCTGAATCTAGACAAAATGGAAGCACTTAAAGTAGGGGCTCCCAAACCAGGTATAGGGTTGCAACCTCCAGTCCTGGATGGGGTCACGCTATCCACAAAGGACTGTGTTTGCACAATCTGGGGATGATCCTAGATCTGTCGCTTCATATGATGAACCAAGTGAATGCGATGATCGGGAGCACCTGTTATCAGCTCTGGCTGATACTCCAGTACGCCCTTTCCTGGAAGTAAGGACTTAGAAACTGTAGTACATGCACTGGTAACTGGTAACATTACAGACCACTGAGAAGTAGCGGTCTGGCTCTGCCTCCGCTTGCAGCATCCGGGAACTGCAGCCTTTAAACGGCGCAGCTCCCGGACGCTGCAGAGAAGGAGCGTGGAAATCGCGCTCCTTCTCAGGCCCCAGAAGAGGCACCGCGAGTGCCAAAGGGCGCACTCGTGGCGTCACTTCTGGTGCGCCACATGCGGACGCAGAGCGTCTGCTATGTCAAAATGGCTGTGCCCGTATGAACAGGGCACCGCCATTTTGTACGGACTGAGTCCGTGATAGGGTAAGGGTCATCTAGAAGAGACGCCCCTTTTTCAAACTGGCGGTTTGTAACCCGCCTTGATGACTCAATTTCTGCAATGCACTCTACATGGGGCTACCCTTGTGCCTAGTCCAGATACTTCAACTAATGTAAAATATGGCAGCCAAGCTGGTCACCAGAAAAGCTAGGAGTGACCGATTAACCCCTGTCCTAAAATCTCTTCTGGCTGCCTATTAGTTTCTGGGCACAGTACAAGGTGTTGGTTATAATCTTTAAAGCCCTACATGGCTTGGATCCAACCTATTTGAGGGATCACCCACTCCCTTATAATCCATCCCACACACTCAGGTCATCTGGGAGGAATCTATTACAGCCTTTGAAACTGCTACCTCCCAGAGGGCCTTCTCTGCAATTGCTCCCAGACTATGGAATGGCCTGCCGGACGAGATCCATCATATTGCCAGCTAAGACATGCCTTTCCTGAATAAAAGTGTTTGGCCAGAGAATGATCCCCCTCACATCATGTATTAGCCCACCATTCTGTCCTCGTTATATTTTTATTGTGTTATTAACAGATATTTTAATCTCTAATTTTAATTGTATCATGTTTAAACCTGTTTTAAGGGAGGGAATTTGAGACATAATATTGAAGGTGGATATTTTAATGTGTTGTGAGCCTCTTTGATTGTCTCATCACAGAAAAGCGGGGTAAAAATAAAAGTTTTATTTATTTATTTATTTATTTATTTATAGCAGTTGTTTGACATTGTGTTGTAATTACCCAATGCATCAGAGACTAGGATAAATCTTTTGTATTTACATGAGGTGGAAGTCCAGATGAAGGCAGAGACTATGAATGTCCCAGTGCGTACTGGTGTGTGTTACATTCAAATTTAGTAGATTTGTGAGT
Organism: Sceloporus undulatus; assembly: GCF_019175285.1. Classification (NCBI taxonomy): domain Eukaryota; kingdom Metazoa; phylum Chordata; class Lepidosauria; order Squamata; family Phrynosomatidae; genus Sceloporus; species Sceloporus undulatus. The sequence goes on along the minus strand of NC_056526.1, from coordinate 157,363,299 downwards.
CGCAGCCTGACAGCCTTAACTTTGGCTTTAAATCAGACTTTCCTCCCCATGTGGGGAATGAAATATCAGGTTACATCTTTTGTGCTTTTTTAGAGGGTTAATTAAAGCAAAAGAAGGGTACATCAATGTCCCCCCCCCCTTTAAAAAAAATAGCATGTGAGTATTCATTGGGTAGCCCAAATTTCCTTGATTTCATGGTTATCGTTCCAACCATGATGTCTTGTTTTAATCTAAAGGGACCTTTCCCTTGATTTGCAAAATTTTCTTCCTGTTTGAAATGCAGGAAGACATTGCCAAAACAAAAATCCCACAATTGGATGGCAGCTAGAGCCATAACAATAAATAAAGTCAACATGTGCATAATAGCTTTGACTCACTGTACAAAACAGACCACCTTCTGTCAAACAGTTTTAGGTAAATATATAAGGAAACCATGGCCATTCACAAGGACATAAGAGTTGCTATTGCTACATAAGTTTGTCTCTTAGAGAGAAAGATCCTGAAAATTACATGGTATTACTCATAAACAGGAGGTGTACACAAGTCTGATTCCTGGAAGAAGGAAAAAGGCACCTAGTCTAAATCCAGAGTTATGACTGTGGAATGTACCCCACAAAAACAGGGAAAATCAGATTATAAGACCACTCATCACACCTAGACATGGGCACATTCATGACCTCTGCTTTCAGGGCCCCATGCAATGTTAGTTTGGTGATCAAAGTTTTATCCAGGAAAGATATCCCATGACCAAAATTGTTATAGCAAAAGATTATCACACCTAATGATGGGACTATGGTTTTTAAGCTACAATTTTTATTCAATAATTGCCACTATACACTGTCCATTTTGGTAAAAGACATAAAGTTTCCAAGCATTCAGAAGGTATCGATACTGAAAATAGAACTATAGCATCAATAAATAAAAGTGTTGCAAAAATGTGGGTGGGGGCAAACAGTATCTACCGTTCTTTTCGCAGGGAGCAAGGTAGTCAGTGCATGTGTCATCAACCATATTGGCTGTAGCCTCAGTGACTGTCTGCACATTCATGATAACATACATTTACTTTTGAAACTTTCTTCAAATTAAAGATAACTGGTGAAGTTTCTTTTAAAAAGAAAAGAACAATAATCTTCATGGGAGCATAAAACCATCTGTGACACATTTTCCCATCAGTAAAATGGCACTATAGAAAACAATCAAATAAAAAAGTGAATAGGATAATAAATAATAATATGAGAATATACAGAACACAGAATAACCAAAACCTTAAGGCTATTAAGTATCTACCAAAACCAACCATATAATACAAAAGAAGAAGATGAAGAAGAAAAGAAACACTAACATACTTCACAATAATACAAAGCATACCAAACACTATAACTAAGCAGTACAAATGTATATCTGTGAAGGACAACTTAACACAATGAACACAGACGAGGCAAAGCCTATAAATAAATAAATTAAATATATCTTAATTTCATACAGGCTGCATCTGCACTGAAGATGTAATGCAGTTTGACACCACTTTAACTGCCATGACTTAATGCTACAGAATTTTGAGATTTGTAGTTTTGTGAGATATTTATCCTTCTCTGCCAAAGGGCACTGGTGCCACAACAAACTACAGATCCCAGAATTCCATAGCACTTAGCAATGGCAGTTAAAGTAGTGACAAACTGAATTGATGCAGCTACAGTATAGCAAGGAAAGCTGTATAATAAATAATAGTTTAAACCTAAATATGGAAGTCCATGATGAATAAAGGAATCACATTAGAGTGCCTTCCACACTTGTATACAGAAAGGACAACTATATACAGTCCACAAATCATATATCATTGGCAAAATTTGATGAAGAGTTGTACAGGTTGTAATGAAGAGCTTAGTAAATGACTGCTCTCAGAAGTGTAAAGTTATTTCGATTAATCTTCATCAGTAGTTAGATGAAAATACCATTTTCCTTATTTGCCAATGTTCATAAATGGGATAAGACAACAGTTTGGCCAGATGATTGGAATGTTCCACTGGAGATAACTTTTATGGTACCATTTGAAAGCCATTCTTCGTTTGAAGAAGAAAATTCTTCTTATGTCAAATAGTTGTATTGAAAGAGTGTGTGAAACATTTCAAAAATGATAAAATATATGCTATGGCTGACAGCCTTATGCTGATCTAGTAGGAAAGTCCTCTTCAGTTTACATTTTAAAATAATAGTTTCAGTATAATTCTGCATTCATATGCATTCAGGTTTTTTTCCCCTTTCAAAGAGTATTATGTCATTGTCAGTAAAAACATTGGAAATAAACTGACCTTTGCTCATGACAATTCCAAAAGGTGCTTTAAGAAGTTAAGTGGTTGGCTAGACTTCCATGGGAGTGGAAATGTTAAAAGGCCTTTGGAGGCTGGCTGCTGAAATCTTACTCAGATGTTTGTACTTAATGCCTACTTCCCCTGAGCAGCAACAGAACCAGACCAATTTTTGTAGCTTTCAAAGTAATGCTAAACCAGGGGCAGTTACACAATCATTTTAATAGGAGAATGTCACTACAGGGTGAGACATTCTTCCAAAGCTTTCAGACTTAAAATGAAGACATAAGCACACTTCATAGAGTTAACAATGAGCCATCGCTTTTTTATTGTTGGGAAGTCTGATCTGTGTGGAACCAATTAGTAGAGATACTGTTGTTACCAAGAATAATAATAATACACATTCCCATTACTACTTATATAGATAACCCCTGCCCTTGCTTGAAGCCTAGGGTCAATATTAAAATTCTGGGGTCTGCTCCTAATTGCCCACCCACTTTAATATTTTGCAGAGAAAGTCCTTTACATGTTATTATCCTTGGACTAATAAGATATTGGGATCAATAAGGTCATCTGGGGTATAGTTGGCTCCTTTTCTGGGTTCTCTCAAACCAGTGCTGAGTTAGGAATGTGCACTGATATGGACTCCTGATTTGCTGTTTCCCATAAATAAATAAATAAATAAATAAATAAATAAATAAATAAATAATAGTCTCCTCTCACAATAGCTTTTTGCTATGAACCCAGGCAAAGAAGATTCAATGTCTCAAAATGAAAAGACTGAACTGGGAGATTAAACAATTGAACAAAGCCACAGTCAACAGAAAACAACCCCTTAACTCTTTTGAATGTAACTCAGAAGCTTTGTCAGGCTTTCATCCACTCTGCAGCCCCTTTATTTTCACTTGTTGTAATCAATGGACAGTGTCTCCTGTGTTGGTGCATTTATAAGAATGAATCACAGTGGGAAAAGTTAGAAGGCTATCTCAACCTTTAACTCATTGTTTTATATGTAAAGTTAGAAGCATTCAAGATAATAGTTAAATAATCCTTGTAGAATTTTAAGTTAATTATCATGTTTAGTTTCTGCTGATGTTATTGACTTAACCAGAGGTTTGAGAAAGATGCTGTTCTCCCTACTAAGGATTTAACAAAGCGTATCCTACAAGTATGGAATAGGAAATCAGAAGCATAGCACTTCACATCATTGCATATCCCAAGAAACTGTTTATGAAAATGCAATATTTTCTCAGTTGAGAAAGGCAAGAGCCAGAATTCTATATGCACCACTTAGTTGTGTAACTATCTATGCTGCATAGCTGTGCCTTTGTGCCTGACCTCCCCAACCAGCCTTACCAGAAATCAGCTGCACAGAGTGTCTGTTCTTCTGGCTATTGGGACACAGGCAGATGACATTTCCACCCATGACCCTCTAGCCATGAGACTGCAACAAGGAAATATGATAGGGATTATGCTTCTGGTTGTTTCAGTTTTGCTGACTGGTAGGAAGCATGGAAAGGTCATCTCCTCACACCTTGATTACTGACAGAACAGATTCCCTTTTCTCTGCATAGCTGATGCTTGGTAAATAGGTTGGTGGGGGGAGTTATGATTGTAACAATAGTGCCACAATCATGTCTATATAGAGGCAATGAATATGGATCCACTAAGGATGCATAACTCCAGTCTATGAATCTGTACATCTGATCCTGAATTCCAGGCAAGGTTGAACTATTTCTATCTGCAAGGCATATGATTGGTAACACTGTTCATTGATAAAATTCAGTCTTTGCTGTTTTACTTCAAAACTGCTGAAGTCAGCAAATGTGTTGACAATAGCCAACATTATTTTCAAATTATATAAATAAGTGTAATATTGGTTGTTCCATTCCAGTGTGGAAAGAGAGGGGGGGGAAACAGAGGTCCATAGTTCATAGAATCATAGAGTTGGAAGATACCACAGGGGCCATTCAGTCCAACCCCTGTCATGCAAGAATTCACAATCAAAGCAACTCTGACTCCAGCCTCTGTTTAAAAATCTCCAAAAGAAGGAGACTCCACCACTATCCACTGTCAAACAGCTCTTACTGTCAGGAAGTTCCTCCTGTAGCTTGCATCCATTCTTCCAGGTCCTACTTTCTGGAGCAGCTGAAAACATGCTTGCTCCATTCTCAATATGACACCCCTTGAAGTACTTAAACAGGGCTATCATTTCACCTCTTAACTGTCTCTTCTCCAGGCTAAACACACCCAGCTCCCTAAGTCTCTCCTCATAAGGCATGGTTTCCAGACCTTTCAACATTTTGGTCCCCCTCCTCCAGAGATGCTCCAGCTTGTCAACAACCTTTTTCAATTGTGGTGAATTCAATTATTTAATTGTAGTTAAATAATATTTGGAGACAGTCCTTGAAGCATTTACTCCAATACTCAAACAGTTATTTTTCATTTATTGTAGCATACATCTCTGTGCAACTAGCTTCTTGAACTTCTATACACCATTTGTGAGCAGAGAAACTGACAGGATCATTCACCACATTTCTTCAATGAAGTAGAAATTATTCAACAGTTTCTTGGATACGAGCTCATTGTAAGCAATGGGTCAGTAGCACATCTGTCTTTCTCTCTTCCAAAGTCATAGAAGCAACAGGAGTGTTGGCAACCTGATTATCCTTTTACAGTTTCCATAGTCCCGAACCTATTGTAGTTGTCAAGCACTGTGGAACAAAAAACGTTAGTTCATTACTAATTTTATAGAACTATTTTGAAACTGATTTCTGTATTACCAAATTAAGATATTTTATGGTGCAACCTGACCTCCAAATGTTTCATAATAAATGCTGACCAGAAAAAGTAGAAAAATATCTCTTTGACCTGAATTTCATTAATATTTGATATAATATTCAAAACATTAGCATTGTAGATTCTAAATGTTCTTACCAAATGAAGCAAGTGCTCAGTAGCACATGATTGTTTTTTTCCAACTTTTGATCCAAAAGGAAACCCTTTTCTCTTAGGACTGGCCCAGAAATAGCTTAGACATAGCAGGGTCCTCTTTCATATTTTCAGCAGAGCTGCTCTTTATAAACATATAAACCTTTAATCATCTTTGTTGTTGGCAAGACATCTGTTGAAAGTTTTGGAAACCTGAGGATGAAAAACCTCATAATTATATGGTATTTGTTAACTAAAAGTGAGAAATAAAAACCAGCACATCATTTGAAACCTCTGATAATAAATGGAACTTGGCTAGAAGAGAAGTCTCCTTGGTGCATGACCATCATCAAATAAATAATTGACTACATTCATCTTTTTATAATCCCTTTCCTGAAGGATCAGAATTCAAAACCCTTTTAGGATTAGGAAGGGAATAGCATTTTGTCATCTAATGTAACCTAGAACAAGAAAATAAAAGCCTATCTGTGGTTATGGTTAAAAAAAAAATATTTACATGTTTATCCACCCAGGAAGGTGGATTTCAATTGGTTTAAGAGGAAAAAAAACAAGCCACTAACAAACTTGCATTACTTTGGCCACTAAATAATCCTATAATAATGAGATTCACAAATCACATTGCAGAAATAATCCAGTTTAAGACTGTTTTAACTGCCCTGGTTCAATGGTAAGGAATTCTGGGAACTGCAGTTTTGTGAGACATTTAACAATCTCTGTCAGAGAGCTCTGGTGCCACAATAAACTACACTTCCCAAGATTACCTAGCACTGAGCCAGGGTAGTTAAAGCGGTCTCAAACTGGGTTATTTCTGCAGTGTGTTTTGGACCAATGCTAGACAATTCTTGACAATTGGAAAAAGAAGGTTCATACTGTTTTAGGATGCATGAACAGAAACACAGTAAGTATGACACATAGAGAAGTAGCAATGTCTCAACTAAACAAATCACACCTAACTAAAAGTACTCTTATGGTCTTGGCATCACATTTCAGAGAGTATAATTAGTAACATATGGGAATTAGAAACGAATAAATATATATGGATTTTCATAATACAAGTCACATGAGGTGAGGGTGGAAAAATGTGTTCACAAAAAAAAATGAAATCTTAGTCAAGATATAATATTTGTTTTCCGCAACAAGCTGTTTCCGATTGCAGTTGAGAATGAAGAAAAGCAGATCTTTTCCATGCCAGTGTACAGAGGCAGAAGGACACTGCAAGTGGTAGAATGATGCATAACAAGCATATGGTGGTTACCCAAAATGACAGTGCTTTTGAGTTCTCCTACACTTTAAAACAGGCTGGAAGCTTTATCATAGTGTATAATTTGTTGTGCTATTTGACCTGCTCCTGAAGCTTGACTTCAATTTCTGCTTCTGTGTTAAAAGTATATAAAGGAGAGCAGCCAGAAGTTGCACCTCTCTGTGCACCTTGGTGTCAGGCAAAGCATGCACTAGTCATTCCAGAATGTAATTTTTCTATAAAAAATAAGATGTTTTCTTGCCACTATGTGAGAATCAGAGAATTTTTACACTGGACCTTTTTGAACAGCAGCAGCAGCAACGGAACAAGAAGAAGAAGAAAGAAAAGTAAAGAAAAGATAATGTTTCTGAGTTTTGTTCAGAAAACAGTGTCACAAAATACAAAACAATATTGGTTTATTAGCAAAAAAATAAGTGTTTTGCACATGTATTTTCCCCCACAAAAATGATCCTGAAATGCAACAATCTCATAGCAGTAGATCATTTTGTCATAGAATATCTTGATGTGTCTAAACACTGTTTCTTATCAAGTATGAGAAATTTTGTATGTTGTATTTTACAGCATAATGGTTTGAGTGTTGGGCTACAACTTTGAAGACCGGGATTCAATTCCCTGCTTTGCCATGAAATCCACTGGATTAATTTGGGCAAGTCACATGCTCCCAGCCTCAGGGGAAGGCAATGGCAAACTTAGTCTGAACAAATCTTGCCAAGAAAACCCCATGATAGGGTCACCTTAGGGTCACCATAAGTCAGAAATGACTTGAAGGCACACAACAACAACTCATTTTTACATCCTAAGTAGAGCTTTCCTATTTATTTCCTGAGTGTACAGAGTACAGTGCCTGTTATCAGCTTCAGCTGATATGCCAGCTGCGCCCTTTCCTGGAAGTCAGGGTCTTTGAGACTGTAGTGCATGCACTGGTAACCTTATGCCTTGATTTCTGTAATGCACTCTACATGGGGTTACCCTCATGCTTGGTCTAGAAACTTCAATTAGTTCAAAACATGGCAGCCAGACTGGTCTCTGGTACATCCAGAAGAGACCATATAACACTGATCCTAAGATCACTTCACTGGCTGCCAATTAGTATCCAGGCCCAGTACAAGGTGTTGGTTATCACCTTTAAAGCCCTAAATGACTTGGGTCCAACCTATCTTTGGGACCATCTCCTTCCATATAATCCTCCCCGCACACTTAGATCCTCAGGGAGGAATTTGCTACAGCCTTATAAAACAAGGCTGTCCACGACTGCCCAAAGGACTTTCTCAGCTGTTGTGCCCAGACTGTGGAATGGCCTGCCGGATGAAATCCATTACCACCCTAAACAGCTTTTAAAAAGCTATAAAGATGTATCTCTTCTGTCAGGCCTTTCCCAAATTGTTTCTCTGGCCATCAGAAGAACTCTAAGAACTCTGACCGCACTTTAGTCACAGTTTATAGTTTGTTGTATAAGATTTTTTTAATTTATTTTATTCTTATGTATGTTTTAATTATTACATCGTTTACTTGTATTTTAAGAGGGGGGATTGATAGTGTTGGGATATATGCTTTTTAATCTTTGTAAGCTGCCTTGATTGCATTTTGTAGAGGGGCAGGATATAAATAAATATTATTATTATCATTATTATTATACTAGCACAGACATAGAACAAAATAATAGCAACTGGAAACAGACAAGGCTGTTTGGATAACTCATATGGCATCAGAGAGAGAAAGCCAAGGGGTGTAATTGCCACTCTACCACTGCCACAGTCTGAAGTCTCTTCTTGGGAAGAAGCCATAAGGGGCATGCACTCACCCCTCCCTTCCCACATCCTCTTGCCTGCCCCATACCCACCTGCCACCCAACCACTCAGACCAAAAAAGGCCTACCCTGCTCTTCCTCCCCTCCCACTGCCTCACTCACTGTCTTGATCAACCAACTGCAGATCATCCAGGGCTTCCAAGAGGGCAACCAGGCAAGTCATGTAGTGGGAGCAGACAGAAGGGGCACATGGTACCGCTCCTTCTCTAATGCCTTGCCTTCCTCCTCATGGAGAGAATTAGGGCAGAAAAGAAGTAGGAGGGCCTGACCAGGTGTCACCCCTATTCTGGTGTGTCACCTGGTGCAGTCCATACCCTCCACACCCATGTAATAATGCCACTCCTTATTTGAGGACTGAGTCCATAATGGTTAATCACAGGGCTGTCGGTTCCTTTGCCTCCCCGGCTCTCCTGTGTCTTCCCAGACTCCCCCTGGGAAAGGGAAAAGGGAGCCTCCATCTCCCCAAGTTCCTTTGCCTCCCCGTCTCTCCTGTGTCTTTCCAGACTCCCTCTGGGAAAGAGAAAAGGGAGCCTCTATCCCCCCCCCAAGTTCTTTTGCCACCCCCATTGCTCCCTGGGCTGTTTGGGGGGCGATTAAGCAGGTATGTAAAAAAAAGAAAAAATAATAGTTTAAAATGGTATTTAATGGGTCTCCTCACATGTCGATCTATGAATGTGGAGCAGGGAGGAGGTTGCAGGGGGGGGGCGTAATGTGTTTACAGTATTTGGAGGTCAGTGTAGCAATTTGCTATGTCCAGACACCTGACAGAGTGTGTAAGCGATTGAAAGCTTAATTTTTTTAAAAAATAAATTTGTCAACACATGCGATCGCCTTACCCTGCTTCCCACTCCACCGGGGGTAAAGGCTGTGCAAACTGGAGAAAATGGTGCCAGTGATGCAGGAAAGAGAACAAGCAGGTGACACCGCCAGGCCAGCCCCATGAGCACTGCTCCTCCCATCACCAAGTTCCTGAATAAGACACGCTTGTCGTTCCCATTCATTTGCCCTGAATTGGACTCAGGAGGTGCAGGAAAAACCTCTAAAAATGTGCACCCTTTTTAAACCAGTTTATCCACCACTGATTTGGGTTTTCCAAGGAAAAATCAAATACATGGGGATCAGATCCAAATTCCAATGGGAACAAAATCCGCGCAATGAGGATCGAATGCATGCTCAAATGGGAACGATGCACCCATAATTTGATTCTTGATCTGCATTATAAGCCAGTGGGAATGGGGCCTCTGAAGACTATTCACAATTTCAAATTTCTTCTGTGCAAAATTAGCACATGGTATTTTTGCACAGACAACAGCATGTTCTGTGCATGGAGCAATGTTTTCTGTATAAAAAATAAATATTTATGTGTAGAAAATGCTATTTTTTGTGCAAAGCAGCCATGAGTGAGTTTTATGTATAATATGTCCCAAGCTACAAAGATTGTCATCAGCCCTGGTCTTTTTTCTTCAGGGTATTTTGCCCATTTTGGGAGTATGTTTTAATATTCTTTCCCCACTGCATAACTCTCTTCCAAGGAAAGTCAGGCTGGCTACATCTGTTTTCAAACCTTTTGTTGGAGCATGTGTGATCTGGGATCAACATGCAGAAGACCTATGCCAGAAACAAGACAAATCTCTGCTGTGAAGTTCAGTGCAGGCTGCAGAGGAAAAATCCTTCCATGCCTAAGCTGTCGGCAAGACAAGGATTGCTGGACTGCTGAGTTCTCACAAAGATGCTTTTATTCTTGAGTACAGCTATGTACATCAGACTGACAAAGTGCTATGCCAGGTTCCTATGTACAACGCAACCACACTGAGCATTTATATACACTTATGTACAATATCTCCCCCTGGATTTTAGTCCAGCCCCCTACTAGTGTGTCACCCAGTTTCCTGTCACCTGATAGCCATGACTCTACAGAATTCAGATTTGCTGACTTCATCTACTGTCCTTCTATCATCAGCTTCCAGTGACTCAGGACTCTTCAGATGGTGAATCATCATTTCTCCCAAATGAACTCAGGTTACTTTTTCACCTTTGCTCCAGTTTCATGCCATAGCCACATCTATGACATTTTCTACCCAAAGTGCAATATACTCTGACAACTTTGATTAGCAGACAAGGCCCAGCCACATCATTCCTTCCTCATGAGCTTTTCAGGTTTATTAGTGCTCTAAACAAGGTCTGTGGTCTGAAGGCATATGACACAGTACCTTTGCTGAAGCCAAGCAGGTCTTTGACTGGTTACTGCCTGGATAGAAGTCTGTCTGGGAATCCTACATATATCTCCTTGGGTTCTTTTAAAGAAAAACAAGAGGTAGTACTCTAATTTCATGAGCTACTCTGGAGGCAGAGATGCAGTCTGCATGGGCCAAAAAGCCTCCATTCCCACCCCAGTGCTGGTGCTGCCTGATCACAAGATGCACGGCAGCTTCTGGTGAAATGCAATGGTCATAGAATCATAGAGTTGGAAGAGACCACAAGGGCTATCCAGTCCAGCCCCCTGCCATGCAGGAACTCTCAATCATAGCATACCTGACAGATGGACATCCAGCCTCTGTTTAAAGGAGGGAGATTCCACCACACTCCGAGGAAGTGTGTTCCACTGTCGAACAGCCCTTACTGTCAGGATGTTCCTCCTAATGTTGAGATGGAATCTCCTTTCTTATAGCTTGCATCCATTGTTCTGGGTACTGTTCTCTGGACCAGCAGAAAACAAGCTTGCTCCCTCCACAATATGACATCTCTTCAAATATTTAAACAGGGCTATCATATCACCTCTTAATCTTCTCTTCTCCAGGCTAAACATCCCCAACTCCCTAAGTAATTCCTCATAGGACATGGTTTCCAGACCCTTCACCATTTTAGTCGCCCTCCTTTGGACACACTCCAGTTTCCCAATGTCCTTTTTGGATTGTGGTGTCTAGAACTGGACACAATATTCCAGGTGGGGCCTGCCCAAAGTAGAATAGAGTGGTACTATTACTTCCCTTGATCTAGACACTATACTTTTATTGATGCAACCTAAAATTGCATTGGCCTTTTTAGCTGCCGCATCACACTGTTGGCTCATGATCAACTTGTGGTCTACTTGGACATCTAAATCCTTTTCACATGTAGTCTTGTTCAGCCAGATGTCCCCCATCCTATATATGTGCATTTCATTTTTTCTGCCCTACGTACAGTATCTTACATTTCTCCGTGTTGAAATTCATTTTGTTAGCTCAGCTTTCTAGTCTATTCAGGCAATTTTGAATTTTGATCCTTTCCTCTAGGGTATTAACTCCTCTTCCTAATGTGGTGTCATCTACAAATTTGGTAAGTATGCCCCCAATTCTGTCATCCAAGTCACTGATAAAGATGTTGAATAGCACTGGGCCCAGGACAGATTTGGGACCCCACTGGTAACTTCTGTCTGGGATGAAAAGAAGCCATTGTTGAGTACCCCTTGGGTTCGGCCAGTCGACCAATAACAAATCCATGTAACAGTTACCTTGTCTAGCCCACATTTTACAAGCTTGTTTGCAAGAATATCAAAGGCCTTACTGAAATCAAGATATACTATATCCACAACATTCTCTTCATCTACCAAGTTGGTAATTTTATCAAAGAAAGAGATAAGATTTGTCTGGCATGACTTGTTTCTCTGAAACCCATGTTGAGTTTTTGTGATTATGGCATTGCCTTCTAGATGTTCACAGACTCTCTGTTTAATGATCTTTCCTGGTATTGATGCCAGACTAACTGGACGATAATTGTTGGGATCCTCTTTTTTTCCTTTTTTGAAGATGGGAACAATGTTTACCCTCCTCCAGTCTGCTGGGACTTCTCCTGTTCTCAAAGTTTATTGCCAAGGGCGCCAATATTACATTTGGCAGTTCTTTTAATACTATTGGATGTAGTTCATTTTGTCCTGGTCTTCCCTGGTAACCTGACTTTGCCTCAGAAAAGTCACAGAAAGTTCTAATGTTTTCCCAAAACCTCAACAAAAGCACTGTATCAAGCCTTAACCAGGTTGGCCCACTGTTCACAAGCCAGGCACCATGCCACCTCCTTCCCTGCACTAAACAGTGCAGGGCAAGGGAATGGGTTATTCCCAAAGCTGTGGCTGCCACCTCTGTACTAGCAGGGGCTCTATGGACAGGCCTCCCAGAGGGCTGGCTTGCTTGAGGGACCAATGAGAATAAAGAGTAGAGTCATCCTCCCTCCAATCACATCACTATTTGTACCATTTGGAGCAAGGTCATCCAGTGAACTTCATGACTGAATAGGAACTGGAATCCAGTTATCCCTGGTTCTAGCCACTACACCACACTGACTGTCCCTTTAGCACATTTGAGATGAAGTCAGAATATAGTACTACAAAAATGTGGGGGGAAAAACAAAATTATAAAGGCAGAAAAATGCTTCATGAGTTCTCACAAGGTTTCTAGAATTAAATGTTTGATATTATGGAAGTCTCAACACTGGGGCAGAGTTTTTTAAACACACCAGAAGCTCATATGTATCAGATATGATATGATATGACCTTCCAGAGTATTTAGAAAAAGTATTTGAGCCATTTCAATCCATATCAATAGTACATGCTGCAAGGGGAAAAAAAAACAAGTCTGCAAATGCTGAGATTATGCAGTTTTTAAATGAAATTTAAGGATTATTATGAGAAAAAATACAGAATACAATTCATGGGAATTTATGAGGCTCATCTCAAGTCATATTCCTCTGTGAACCAGACCATGTCCATTTGAACATTAGCCAGTATAAATAGGAAAATTATAATAATTGTGTTTCCCTTTGCTGCTGCATTGGAAAGCATGACTTGTTTTGGATGCCCCAGACCTTGTGAATATCCTGCAAACATATATAAAATGGCTTTTTCACAGGAAGGCTTTGTGCACCATTGAACATTCAGCCCTGAGCCTAGATATATCTGCAAATGAAGCAGGGCATTTCATATTATGGGCATGTATAAAATCAGCATGCTCTGTAAAAGTTATGCCCCATGAAAGTCATCTAGTCATCATGGCTAGAAAAAACAACCAACCAAATGCTGTTCATTCCTTGTTCTGTTTATTTTATTTTTCACACAAAACCTGCATAGAATAAAGAGGCATTATTTATTTTAAAAGTTTTATTGCTGAAGAAAAGCACAGCCTGAAAGTGATTTAGAGAAATCCTACTTGGACAAGCAATTTGTATTTTTTTTTTTAAAGAATCCTAAACCATGACAAATTCAAGAATAGGTTTCATTACGGAAAGTATGCCATACAATGTTTTGGTGAGGAAAAACCTCAGACTGAAGTTTCCCATTACAAATTTCTGAAGGATCCTTGCTGTATTAATTTACTCTGAAATGGCAAAATTCTGAAGGCTCCTTGCTGTATTATATTAATCGGTAATGGCCAATTCTGTTATTTTTAATAATAATAATAATAATAATAATAATAATTTTATTTGTAACCCGCTTTTCCAACTTGTATGATCAAAGCGGCATTTTTAATCTTTCTCAACAGTTCAAAATAGTGGTGTAGCTGTAAAGTTTTAAGTATGAATGGCTTTCATGACAGTCTTCATAGCCATACTTCCAAAAACATATAGGACACCAAAAACTCAGATGGCTGTGTTAATCAATACTGACAGTATATATCTCTGCCGGGAGCAGGGCTTCTATGAAGCCAATGGGTCTCAATTGCCTGTTCAGTAATATGAAATGTTAGACTACCAACAAAACACAGCTAGGGATATAAAGAATATTTCTCATAAAAATAATATAAAGAACATAATTTTCTTTAACTTGACAAGAAAAACTGAAAACGTTCCAGTGTAAGAGTGAAAAGTTTAGCTTCCTTTCTTGCGTACTGTATAATAAAAAATACTTTATCTTTATGCCAAAAGCGTTTTGTGCCAATCCACTTCCAAAATAATCCCAGAAAGCAAACCAAGTATAAAGAAAATTTCTTTAAATCTTTTTAAAATACATAAACTCTTTCTAAATAGGAATGAAGCTTTTGAAGCTTTAGTTCTTCAATCTATGAGATAATGAAATCACCAGAGCGCAATTCCCTGAGAGACTTTGCAAAGCATAAATATCTTCAGAAAACTGCACAGAAATCTTTGTTTTCTCCCACAGTGGGAATAAAACTAAGGAATCTATTCATTCTTGCAGGTTACAATGAAGAATAAAAGGCTATATCCACACTTCATAAATAATAAAGTTTGAGGCCACTTTATCTGCCCTGCCTCAGTGCTATGGAATTCTGGGAACTGTAATTTTGTGAGATATTTAGTCTTCTCTTTCAGAGATCTCTAGTACCACAATGAACTACAGTTCCCAGAATTCCATACCATTAAGCCATGGCAGTTAAAGTGGTATAAAAATGGATTATTTCTGAAGTGAGGATGCAGCCAAAGATTTCTATCCTTTGGTTATTTTTGCTGAAATTGATGAGAGAGAGACAACAGCAGCCCTTGCTGTGATTTTTAAAATAAATATTTTTATGCTCAAATCATTTCCAAAAGGAAGGCAAATCATTAAATCCACAAGTTACAGTATTTTACTCTCAGTGATATATTAAGTATAGCTAGGTGAAATCATGCCAAGGCTGTGAAAAATTGTCAGCTTCAGCTTCATTTCATTTCTCAGAATTCAAACCGTCTAATTCCCATATCAGGTTACAAGACATTCCCCTTTCTCTTCCTGCATGGAAACCTGTGCATATCTGTGTGTGCATTTTCAAATTATAAGCATGGGTGTGTACTTTACTAATGTTTGTGCTTTACGTACACTTGACTAAAGTTTATGCACATTTTTGAAATATATAAACTTTTAGTTGTGCAGCTGTTACAAATCTATGTCTGCATTTCTGCAAAAATAGTTTTCTGAAGAGACAGAAGTTGTTTTCTTTGCAGGTCTTGAAAGGTACCAAACATATTTTTCCTCAGTAGGGAGAAACAAATCCAATAAATTTCCTCTCCATCCATAATCTTTCCTTGTAGCCTTCTAAACAAATAACTTTGAAATACAGCAATCATAGTTAACCCCCCTCACTGCAGTCCAGTTGTTGCAAAATGGTGGAGGTTTCTTTTTTGCAAAAAGGCTTCCATTGCTTTCAATATAGCCATACCTATCTTTTGCACATGGACACTACATTATGGTCACAGAAAAGATAAGATCATTTTTCCAAGCAGTGCTCTGCTAAGCCATCACTTCTTTAACCAGCTTCAAAACGGAGTTGAAAACCATCCTGTTCAGAGAAGCCTTCCCAGGCATTGCATAATTGTCGCTTACTACTTGATGTTCTTTTGGTGCCTGTTTATCAAACCATTTCCTGTATTGCTATGTACTGTATATGCATTATCCTACTTGAGAGTAGGTATTTTCCCTGGAAAATGATTAACCATCCATTATGAAGCCAAGCCCTCCCTCCAGTCCATCTGCCTTGGTCCAGGCCTCGGAGGTAGAGAGGAAATGCTGGACCTCTTACCCTTTCCCTCCACCACTTCCTTCTCCTTTTGTGTCATGTCTTTTTAGATTGTAAGCCCAAGGGCAGGGAACCGTCTAACTAAAAAGATTGCATGTACAGCACTGTGTAAATTTACAGCGCTTCATAAATAAAGGTTAAGAATAATAATTCCTTTTTGTCCTTATATAGTCAGATTTCTATTTTCTTATATAAATAATCAGTATCTCAAGTTGGTGTTTAAATATATCTAAACTCAACTTAATATCTGTATACTTGACCCATGGAAAAGTTTGCTATCAAATGAACACGTTATCTCTCTTGAAACTGAGAAATGCCTGAATGGACATTTTTCCATGTAATGAGCAATAAAAAGTTTACATCCAATGAAAAGAGAGTGTGGGAGACCAAGAGTACTGAGATGGCCAAAACCATTACACTCCACATTAATTAATTTTGAAAATATAAAAACCCTCCATATGTGAAAAATTAGGCAATTATAGCTAATTGGCTACAATCATTTTCCGTTTGTAACATTCTTTTACTTGCTGTTTGGAACAATGTATATGAATAGATTGCCAGAGCTTGAGTTAAAGCATAATGATCATTAAGCCAAATAAGTGCTTTTTCCTGTAGAGACTTCCACATAAATTGCATAGGGCCCTGTATACTATGAGATTGTGTGAATATGTATTCTCAGGTTTTCTCTCTTCACTTTAGTTTGACTTGTATTGAATCAAATTATTGGGATAAACTACAATTCTACCATGCTCTCAAGGGAAACTCAAGGAAATCCAGAAATATGTCCTCTTGTACATTGATAGGAAAGTCATTTTAAAGAACCACCTGAAGAAAATACTGAAAGTGTAAATGTGGTGGTGATCTTGTAGTAGTCTCAAGCTTTGATCATTGACAGAGGTAGTTTTCAAAGATTCAGTCAGTCATAGCATAGAAAGAAAAAAGGAGCGGAAAAGACAGAATCCTTGATGTCAGAAAATTCATTGGGGAAAAGTGTTTTGTTGCATACTTGATTGCAACAAGGTATTTAGTAATATAAGTAATATGTGAAGAAATATTTTTTTCTGTTCACACCTATGTAAAAAAAAAAAAATCAAAGGAAGACTGGAAAGAGAAACAGCTGAATTGGGATATATACTTAAATTCCAGTTCATTAGCAGAAGTATGACTTCAAGGAAACCAGCACTCAATAAACCAGATTTATTGCTTTCTACACCTCAGAACTACACAACAGCTTATTATTTATTTATTTTATTTGTATTCCACTTTTATCCTGAATGGAAGTCAAAATGGCTTGCCATATAATTTCAAATAGAACATCACAAACAATATGGGATATGGAAGCTGAATGGGAATTACAGCACTTATCCATGTCAGCATATCCTGTTTTCCTCAAAGGAGGCCATGTGATCCCTCATCTACTTACTTACTGTGAGATGATTCAACTAGCCTAGTCATAAGAAATTATTATTTCACTTGAGTAAACTTGGAAAGAAGCTTGAAATTTTTCCCTTTTGATTCTCTCTTTTTTTCTTTATCCTCATTTTAAAAACTGTGATAAACCTCAGCAGTTTAATATCTGGAGACAAATGATATCTTTTAGCCTCCAAGACCTGTTCTACATGGTCAAGCTTATTCAGAAGGAGCAGATCTTACAGGGAATAGATCAGAGAAGCATATCTTGGTTTCAGTTAGTTCTCATTATTTCCTTTCATAATCAGATATTGTGGTCAGAATGACTTCCCATCTGTATTTGAACAAAAATGTATTTCTTCTCCCTATAATTCAGCTAGTGTTATTTGTAATTGTTAATTGAGAAAATATTTGGACAAATCAAAGGTTCAGAAATAGTTAGAGAGACAAAATCTTAACATAAAAATCTCTGAAAACCGTATCTAGGGGTATCCATGTTGGCCATATACGTACTGCTAAAGTTTAATTTAGAAAAATTAGCCTGTTCTGACTGTGAATGAAAAACTGGAAAAGTTTTCTCATGTTTTAAAATCATGTTCCAACACTAAGGAACAGATCATTGAAAGCATGTTTTGCAAAGCCACCTGAAACCTTAGTTTCAGATCCTAGGTTGGTGATATCTCCGAAATGGTGTAACTTTGGAAGACACAAAAGCAACAAACTATTGTATGAACAACATGAGTAATATTGGAATGAAACAGATTAGCAGCTTGAAGTGGCCTCTGGCCACTCCAGTCCTGATAGGCACCCAATCAGCAAAGGACCATGGTGACCAGCTTTTTGCTGCTCCTTTTTGTGCTGGCTTTTCAGGGTTGGTATGGGTTCAGTGTGCTCTCTATGTGGCTTCTAGCCACTTTCGATGTGAGTGTCATTTGCATGGCCCAGCCCCAACGCAACCAAAAGCTGGTACTTTTTGCCCATCTACTTCAGGCAATTGTCTTCCTGGAGATTTAAATATGGAGAATTTTTTATTTATAAGATAAATAATATACATATAAATTAATATGTCAACATTCTGGTTTTATGATTTCAGTCATATCCTCTTTAAGCCTCCAAAACCCCAAAATTAAGCCCCAGTCTATTTATATTAAATTGCATACCACATGCTGCTAGTTGCAAAAAGCATTTTTTATAAATAAAATAAAAATACTATTAGTTAAAGAACGAAATCAACCCCACTACACACAAAATTATACTGTATTAGCTGCACCCAAGTGGGTAGGTGTACTCCATAACAAGATGATCATGGCTGTCTGCCAAGATATTTTTGTGTCTGCATGGAAACCCATGAAGTATACTGTTCTTGGCTAGCTAATACTGTGCCAAATCTCATTACTGAGAACAGCAGTGCTGAAATATGTATTGTACCTACAGAGAGGGTACATATAGCACCAATTATTCTAATTTGAAATCAAATTCACCAGATGGGTCTCTTGGGAAGTGTAGATATTATTGAACTAAGGCTTGAATTTCACTTGAATGTGATACATACTTGAAAAGCAAAGGATCAGACTCAACACTGGAAGATGGGATATCCACCAGGAAACACTTTATATAGGTGCAACCTTGAGAGTAATGAAGAGGCAATGAAAAATAGTTCACTTAAATGCATATCCACGAATCACATTGATTTGGAGAGAGCTTCAAGCACGTAGCTGTAGATACATTCAGCCGAGACAGGATGTGCAAATATCACAGTGTTCCTGTTTAAAGTAGCTTGTGTTTTTCTCCATCCATATATGACTGTTTCAAAATTATCCATGTAGACTAGTTGATTGGGGTGAGGGGAGCATGTGAAGGTCAATTACTTTGTAGCAAAAGTCATTGGCCTTGATTTCCCAAGTTTGCTGCCAGAACAGTGTTCATAATATTTTGGGTCAGTGTTGCTCAGTGAAGAAAACAGCAACCTTCTTAGCTGGCTCCCAAAGGGAAATAAAAGAAAACCCTGCTTCTTAAAAGTATTAGTCTAGGAAGACAGACAGCAAATATCAAGGAGGTGGAAGCAGCCTGCTTTCAGCTTGCCACCAACACTAAATGTATGAGAATAGAGACTAATCCACTGTGCGTGCACATGCATATGGATTACTCTTGCTATTAATGATGAATACAAATGTTTGTCTGTCTCTTCTGAAAAGACATCAGTTATTTTTGGCTCAGGGGTCAGGATGTCTTCTATTTAACCTTTCTCTGTTTCTCAGGGGTACACTTGATGGATCCAGAGTGAAGCCTATATGGATGGAAGATCACAGCTTTGATTCAGCAACTTTGGCAAAATTTGGGAGAATTGTTGCTGAGGACAATTTTTGTTAAATGTTTTCACTCCCTCACACCACCCTTCCTTTATTCAAAAGGTAGATGAGTATAAACATAAAGGCAGAGACAAGGTATTATCTAATACCATAATTCCAAAAGGAATTTTTAAACATTATTCTGAGTTTCTCTTGCATTAGACATCTATCATTATTAATGCAGGATAAATTTTATTTGCTTTCTTTATTTCTGTTTATAACATTGTTTGGTCACTGCATCAGAAATTCTCAGTGTAAATTATATAGGTATCTCTAAAAGCACAATGAAATAAATCACACAGAACAGCATGAAATGAAGTACCTCCATTAAAAAACAAACAAACAAAAATCCTGCCAATCAAAAGTGCAAAATTGCCAGAGTGATATCCTCTTGAATTTGATGGACTTTTCTTCAAAGGCAGTGGTATGGGTTTGTAGCCTAAAATAAGAGCTGGCAACGAACAGTGATGAGTTCCAAAATTCATGATATTTCACATAAACCTATGTGAAACTGATTTGTGAAATGGCTTTCTCTAAGAGGGGCTGGTTTTTCATCATTTCAAAATTTGTTCAAGTGAATTCATTGGGGATTGCTTCTTAGAGATACTGTTTAGCCTTTTAGATAAGTTTGGGAAGTTGAGGTGCCACCAATGAAAAGGCCATCATATTTGTAGTCACCCATCTTATTTCAGAAGATGGGCATAACAAAATGTGTTTCAGATAATGATCTAGATAACTCTCTTCTCTTCTATTAGTCTGTATTCCCAAATAAAATAATAACTAAGCATAACTGATTTCTTCTGATGCTCCTTTCTATTTGTTATTTGTAATCCTTGTCCTTATTTCACTTCTTCCTTCCTTCCTTCCTTCCTTCCTTCCTTCCTTCCTTCCTTTCTTTCTTATGTGCATTGTAAACCTTCTTGGATTACAAGACTGCTGCGGCTATTGTTTTCTAATAATACTCTTCTAAAGTACTGCTTATAAATACATACATACAACTATTACATAGAAATAATTATCAGCATTTAATCATTTTTAAAGATCCTTTTAATGTACTTTTTGGCAGCACTAAAAACGAATAAATAATTGATAGTGGCACCTTAGAGCCCAAAATATTTTATTTGTCACAAACATTACCAGACGTCACCCAATTGTATCCATTAAGTTCATGCCAAATAAAAGTTCTTGCCCTTTCCATTACCACAAAAATCTTTGTTGTTTTTCCTACAGTAAACCACTATGGTGACATCTCAGAATTCTCAAAGAATGTATATTTTAGGACACCCAAATTAATAATGTCTTAGCAATACACATTGTATCTATTCTACTTATTATATGTTTTGCATGAACAAGCTGGTTTTTTTAAAGCACAATATGCATGTCCAGAAAGCTAAATGTCCAAGTCAAATACCACATCAAGTTCTTGGTTTATCTCCAGAAATAGTTGATTTCCAAAATTCGCTGCTGTCAAACATTGATTTCTAAATAGTATAGTTGAAGCTGTCAAGCTCCACAGAAAAAGAACATCTTGAATATGATTATGGAATGAACCTTGTTGGAGGAAATCCATTGAAATCAATTTCAACTTGAATTTTATGGTATGCATATGCTGGTGATAGACAAAAATAACAGCAACTGAAACTTGAAAACATTTGCTATATCTATTATTTTCTGATTCAAAATGAGTTGCACTGGTTTGCAAAATATTAAAATCACTGACTACACATATTCAATTCAGTTGCCATTATAATTAGACAACAGATACATAACAGTTAGAAAAGACATCAATGGAAGCGTGTTTTGGAGGAGTAATCAAAAGTGTTTAATATATGGAATCCTGTTGAATCCTGTCTCACCTACAGTAGACCTTTCAAACAACTATTGAAGCATGTGATCCATTTGATTCAATGGCAATATTCAGGGCTAACAATAGGATTTAGGCCATAAATAGTTTGGATGCCTCTGCAAGTTGAATGAGGATATTTCAGGATGCACAGAGCAAAGCTATGGATAATGTGAAATTAAAAAAATGATATTTACACATCACAGTGAAAAAATATAATAACCTAAATGCCTCTTTGAAACAACCATGCCAAGTATTTTGAATGGTAGTCAATATTACAACTATGGATTGTTGAGTTATCAATTGTAAATTACCTGTATTTAGTAAGACTATGTATTCGCCCACCTTAAAAGCCAGCCACCAGACTGAGCAAGGAGATTTATTCAGCTTCCAGATGTGATGCAGGGAGGAGTATCTTTCCACCCCCTCCCACCAGCAAATGAGACTGCAAACCACAAGCAAGACCTCTACATAAGTCCTTGGCACAGCATCACTTGCAGGTGGCTCTTAAGGTGGTGGTGGCGGCGGCATCTGGCCAGGAGACCTTACTACACAGTCAATCCAGTATTAAAGTGCTTTTAGGTATGTGGAAGGTGTGAAAGTTTCTTCAACACAAGCTAGATGGAGTTTGATATATGTATATTTATTAATTTCAGACACACATCTCAACCTACCAGTGCTCCCAGGGTGAAACGAAATAGGTAAAAACATTTAAAACATTAAATACAGTACATTAATAAAAGCATTTCAAAATGAACTAAAAACTCATCTTAACATCAGAGCAGCCACACCTAATTTCAAAAACTAACAGTCTACTGCCCAGTGGAAATGCAGAAGAGATGGAGTACCTTCCTTGGTAGTGGTACCTCTACAGAGAAAGTCCTGTTAAGTATATCCACTAACCTAAGTTTGTAAGATAATGGGGCATGCAACAGGACTTTTGTTGAGGCCCTTGATTCAGGCAGCCTCATATGGGAGAACACATTCTTTCAGATATCCTGGCCTTAGGCTGTTTATTCCCAGGATCTTCAGATATCACCTTGAATTAAGCTTTGAAGCAAAACAAAAGCAAATGCAGTAAGACTGGTTTGTATACTCAAATGCATACCTGATAAACAGTCTGTCTGTCTGATTTTGAACTAGCTGTAGGTTCCAAATATTTTTTAAGGGCAGTCCCATGTAGAATGAATTACATTTGCCTAATCATATATATTATCTGTTCAACTGGTATGCAGAATATATTATATGACAATCAGGCTTGAACATAGAAGAAGGAGGAGTGAAAATAGAAGAAAGGAATATCAACAGTCTAAGGGATGCAGGCAATATAATACTACTGGCAAAAAAAAAATCACAGATCTAGAGCAACTATTAAGGAAGATAAAGGAAGAAAGTGCAAAGGCAGACATTGTTGAACATAAAGAAAGCAAAGATAATGACCATAGAGAATCTGCACAAATTCAACCTAGACAATGAGGAAATAGAAAGAGTAAAAGTGTTCTCATGCCTAGGCTCAAACATTGATCAGACTAAGAATGGGGAGGGCAGCTATGAAAGAACTAGAAAAGATCTTAAAATATAAAGATATACAACTGAGCACAAAAGTTAGAATCATACAAGTGATTGTATTCCCTATTACCATGTATGGATGCAAGAGCTGAATAAGAAGAAAATCAATTAACTAAAAATATGGTACTGGAGAAGATTACTGAAGATACCATGGACAGCCAAGAAGTCAAACAAATGGGTGCTAGAACAGATCAAACCAGATAGTCATCTTGGCTTCCCTGGAAGCCAAGATGACTAGACTAAAGATGTCATACTTTGGTCACACCATGAGATGGCACAACTCTTTAGAGAAAACAATAAGCTAGAAAAGGTGGAGGAAAGCAGAAAGAGGGAAAGGCCACATGCCAGATAGATGGACACTTTTATAGAGACCATAAGTATGAATTTGCAGAAACTGAGCAGAGCAGCGGAGGACAGGGAATCTTGGAGATGTCCCAGCTATAGGGTCATCATGGATCCAGATCAACTTGAGGATGAATAACAACAACAACAATTGTGTGTGTACACACACACACACACACACACACACACATAGTTGTAAGGGAAATCCAAAATCAAATCCTAGACTGTTTAACTATGACAACAACAAACGTTGCCTCAAATAATAGATTTGATGTGGAAAAACTATTGAAATTTAATCCAGACAACATAGAAGTGCTCTTCAGGGGATGATTTAGGAATAAAGTTCAACATTTTTTGATATGGCAACAATCCCAAAGAAAACAAAGGGCATTATTTTGGGAGGTTGGCCAAATCCTTTGGGGGGACTGGCCAAATGATTCAGTGGCTCTTTTCTAGTCAGGACTAAAAGCAGAATTTAGATCATACATGGAGTTTATAATTCGGCAAGCTTAATTTGTATTCCAATAGCCAAGTGTTTTGCACATTTTCGGCAGCTATGGCCCGGGACAGACCGCTGCTTGCGGCAGCCTGAGGCCAAAATTAGGGCTTGGGAGAGTGCTCTCCCAGTGCCATTTTGGTGTGTGCACATTCATATGGCGTGCATGCCGATGACATACCTTGTGTGCCACGTCCAAATGGTGCGGCACACAAGAGATGTCACTGCGCCACTCCAGGGTGCTAATGGCGCTTTGGTAACAGTGCGCAAAGGAGCTGCTTTTTGTAGCTCCTTTTTGAGCAAATTGTTGCCACGCCCATGCAGTTGCCACGGCAATGATCTGAGGCAGAAAGGGGTGGCATCTCGACACCCCTTCCTGCCCATCTGTACAGATCTTATGTCAGCTTTATCCACTGCTGGAGGCAAGAGACTTTCCATGACATTTTAGTGGTGGATCATTAGAACTATGGATGATGGGTCACTGGTGGTTTTTTAAGCAAACTGTCAGTTATGATTTAGCTATATATTTCATGTATAAGCAGCAAGTTGGACCAAGTACCCTTGGGGACTTTCCCAAATTTATAATTCTGTGGTTCACAAGGGAAAATTGTCTCATGCCTTCTATAGGGTATCCAAAACATTCTGTTTTAGAAGAATCTTGTTTCATGCATGGTTGTCCCTTTTTTGAAGTAGTTAAGTTGTTTAAAAACCTGTCCCAGGTACCAAATAGGTGAGTTGTAGGGCAATCTCTGTCCCCCTTGGAATTCCAAAATACTGAGAGTTAGCAGCAGGATTAACATTAGCATGAGTGTTAGAGGTACTTATAGAGTTTAATCAACAGATATTGAGTTTCTGGAATGAGCTGGAATGTGCACTGCCCTCTTCCTATCAGAATCATAATGGATGATTAACCATCCATTATGAAGCCAAGCCCTCTCTCCAGTCCATCTGCCTTGGTCCAGGCCTTGGAGGTAGAGAGGAACTGCTGGACCTCTTACCCTTTCCCTCCACCACTCCCTTCTCCTTCTGTGTCATGTCTTTTTAGATTGTAAGTCCGAGGGCAGGGATCTGTCTAACTAAAAAGATTGCATGTACAGTGCTGTGTAAATTTACAGCGCTTCATAAATAAAGGTTAATAATAATAATAATAATCATAGGTCCTGCCTTGTTTACTAGCTATATATAGTGTATATGCTTTATAATACTGAATGATAAGTTATGCTGTGCTAGTGGTGAAGCTGTTTTTTTTTGTTTGTTTGTTTGTTTGTTTTTGTGGAGGTTATCTAACAAGCAGATGTGAGAGAAAGAAAAATGTACTTTTCTGCATTTGGTCAATTTGGTGGGAAAGGATGGTACAGAAAAGAAAGGAAGGGTAAGAATGTGTTGGCTAGATGATGAATGGGGGGCAAGTGCACAAAAACATTTGAATTTCTGTGTTCTTTTAATATACTTTGTAACTTAAATTGCCTCAGTTTTGACACTGGTATTTTGTGAACAAAGTTAGTTTCTGAATAAAGTTTTCTGAATCTGCTGAAACTTGTGTTTCTGTACTGAAGTTAGCCAGTACATGACACTTCTATAATTGCAGTCAATTTATTGAACAACCAGAATAGGCCACTTTGGTGGTTGATGTATAGATTGAATGTTTTGCCCAAAATATATCTTTTTGTCCTAAAATATACCCCAAAGACAAAAAGCAATACATTTTTTGGGAAAATTTTGTCAGAATTTGTTTGAAAAAAATGGGATTGTGAGGTGGCCAAAACATGGGGACATTGTTTGCAACTATGACAATGAAGTACCAATGCCAAGTTGATCTGTTTTTCTATGGAAATTGCAATAAAATGTTCCCTAAGAGTGGACTAAACTGTCCCCTCCTAGTTTAAATTAATTCTGGTAGTGCAGTGGTTAAATGCCTGTACTGCAGCCACTCACTCACAGACCACAAGGTTGCAAGTACAATACCAGTGAAGCATGCAAGCTCGACTCAGGCTTGCATCCTTCCAAGGTTGCTAAAATGAATACCAGATTGTTGGGGGCAATTAGCTTACACTTTGTAAACCTCTTTGGGAGTGCTTAAGTGCACTGATAAGCGGTATAGAAATGTACTTGCTATTGCTGTTGCTATATCATTTATATGGCTTGAATAATAGATTTTGATCAAATTATTTTTATTTATTTAATCTCTTTTCTATTTTAGCATTTTTCAGCTGTTTTATTTATTGTTTTTATAAAATTGTTTTAAATGCAGTTGTCATTGCTTTAATTTACATTACTACTTTGGGTTAATTGAGGAAGAATTGGGTATACATACATTCTTGCAGACTTACTATTATTTTTCAATCATTTTTCACTCAATTTCACACTGGGGTGAACATTAGTAAGCATGAGTAAACTTCACCTTAGAAAAAATATATTAAATTTTCAAAATCAATAGATAAAATCAAGAATGTGTGGATTTAAAGAATTCCCACTATGCTTATGGGAGGCTTAGTTTCAGGAATATAAATCTTATTTATGTGGGGAAAATATTTTTTTTAAAAAAAGTGAGGGGACTATTCTTTGTTCTTTCTATATATACTAAGCTAATTTACACATTATAAATTTAAATTATTCTGAAATATCCATGTTTGGGAATTAATTATTTAGACTCCCTACAGTGTGGCTTGACCTACTAGATTTTCTGATTAATCTTGAAGTTAATCCCGTGCCTTAATGAGCTAATTAATTTTAGATCATTAGAGTGCATTAGTGTGAATGGCTATTCATTTCTACTGATTTACCTTAAAAAGTTATGTATATTATTATTTTGGGTGAATTTCAGAAAACCCTTGTGGTATGTTTATTGCTCACAAAGTGTTGGGAACTTGGATAATTAAATGAAAAAATTTTACTTGCCCCACTTCACTTTCCATGACTTGGGGGATCATAGCTTCAAATTAATAGCTTTAATCTTATCAAACTCTTCAAAGTGTCTGACCACAGAAGCAGGAGATGGCAGAAAGCAGAAGAGAGGGAAGAGAAACCAAGACCAGCCAATACACACACACACACACACACACAAATATCTCAGAAATAGTAGAACAGGGTGAGTGTGTAAATGAAATAGGATGCAGAATGCAACAGGATGCTTTCAGCTGAGATTTTGAAACCACGAGACTCTTAAGGGCAAGTCTAACTTGGTGGCAAGCAGGAGAAATAGGAATTCATGTATTATAGCAGGATTGTTGGGATGGGGAATGAAAGAGACCCACTGGTATGTAAAAGAAACAAAACCTCAGAAATTTCCAATGGAATCAACAGAAGAAACAAGAAACACATCTTAAGACTCTCAAACCATTTTCTGGCTGGCATTCTGTTCAGATGTCATGAGAGCATAAGATAGACTTCTGACCTTGTAACTGCTGGAGATTCATATTTACAGTGGTTAAAGATGGAATGCCCACCCACCCACCCACCTCTTAAGCTATCTTTTAAGCCTGAGAACACACCATCCAAAAGATTTCTGGGGTGCTGAAGATCAGGGCACTGGGAATTAATGTCTACAGTAGCCTTGGGACTTTATCGCACCACCTCCAGTGCCTGACTTACCTCTTCCCAATTTGAGCCAAATTCAGAAGTTAGGCTGATTTTATTGCACAAACATTTCCCTCAAAACAGCTTCCCATTGCTTCAAGTGTTGAATTTGGGCCCCATAGGTCGCTTCACCAGCCATTTTTTTTCAAATTGGAAGCTTCGACATTGGAAAAAAATGGCCCAAATTCAACACTGGAAACCATGGGAAGCAGTTTTGAGGGAAATGTTCATGCGATAAAATCAGTCTAACTTTCAAATTTGGCTCAAATTCAGAAGAGGTAAGTTGGGCACCCGAGGCAATGTGATAAAGTCCTTGGTCTTAGAGCTTATTCGGAGAGTTGTGCCATGACCCTGTGGGATCAGTCCAGCTTGTTTCAATTCTCCCCATGGCCAGGAAAGCACTACAGATGTTATTTCTCCAGTCTGCTGCAATTCAGAAATGTTTCAGATGGGTTATCACCAGGCTGAAAAAGTAGGTGGGTACAGAGTCATCAAAAGTAACTATGACAATGGAGCTTCATCATAATAATTATGTCTGACAATACAGGGTCACAGGTTATCTATTTATTAGTAGAAAAGCCTAGCATGTTTTGACCAATGAGTGCTCTCAGAGCCTTCTAAAAGGGGCTACTGGGAATCAACCCAGAAATTTCTGAGCCAGGGATTCATAAACCATTTACTGGATTTCATGGTTTAAGAATTCCTGGTTCATAAACAGAAGTCTCATTGGGACTTTACAAGCCATACGGTCACATTTGAATGAAACAGTGAATATAAAGGAAATCTTGAATATGTAGAAGATGGTGTAAAAGGGTCCAATATCATGATAGTTTACTTGGTGTCATACTTTCTTGCTCAGAATTCCAAACCATATGGCTGTGTGAGATGACTAATTTGTCTTTTTCTCTGCCGCACAATATTCACTGAACTTTAGCTGACTGTCATTTGTTAAGATGTACAATACCCACATTCCAGGTTCTGATTCCTTGGAATGCCTGCATGGACGGATGAGGAGCAGCCATAAATCATCTGCAATGGACACTCACAGATGGTTTCAATTGACAGAAAGATGTTATTTATAAAAGATTTACAGTGACTGAATTTAAATCCACTGATTAACCTTCCTGAAGTATCTGGGCGTAGAACCAATAAGAATACCCAGCAAGCCAGCAAGCTGAGCACCCTAAGGATAAATTGGTGCATCTCCCACTTTAAAATGGAGAAAGGATGAAACTTCCATCTTGCATTAATCTTTTTAAATCCCAGCATGCTGAGAAAATTATTGGAGACAAATTAGTTCACTAGGGCTACATATAATTAAAAAAAAAATAAACTCAGTATCCAGAACTCCGTGTCCTAACCAGCCTTGCAATTATCTAGTTGGAACTGGAAAGTTTATGGTACTGCAGCCTTAGTTTCAGACTAATTTCAGACTAGTTTCTTCACAGTATAAAATCATATGCTATTTTCACAAAGATCACTTCAGTCACCTTCTATATGCCCCACATTTGCAGGAGACAACCTTTCTATTAAAAAAAGAGTTACTGTTTCTAGACTGGATTACTATAACACAGAAAAATTCTAGTTTTAATTATGCATGAGTATTATTCTGACATACACTTCTGTATGTGAGATCCATATCTTATTTTTACTTCTGAATTCATACTGGAACCTTCCCCTTCTCCTGGTGCTATACATTTCTTTCTTTCTTTCTTTCTTTCTTTCTTTCTTTCTTTCTTTCTTTCTTTCTTTC
>NC_056526.1:157270299-157334148 GCF_019175285.1 Sceloporus undulatus | reverse complement strand
ATATATATATGAAAGATATATACTTGCAGTTAATTATACAGTTTAAGCCTTAAGTTGTGGCTGGAATTTTCTTGGGTTCTTACACCAATGCAACAATCATTTATGTCAATATAAAGTGTGTTTTTTAATGGTGCATAACAATGGTGGCAGCATCCTATCCTGACAAAGATGCTTTTTATTATCACCCCACCCCCATACCAAAGATCTGCAATTGTTTTATCCTTGCCATTGCTTTGCTACTGCAGTGCCATCTAGAGTAGCATAGTTATGCCATCCAACAGGATTTCAGCCTTATCACAAAATTTTGTGGGGGTGCAGAAACCATTTTGATATAATTTCGCCTATAAAATATGTTACCACTCAAAAAGTACAAACAGATCAACCAAGATCTCGAGCTTTCTCCTTCTGAAGGCCTCTTGCTGAAATCACTGCCTAGTTAAGTCTTCTTCATTGTAAACTTAAATTGCTTTTTCAAACCTCCCAGAATTCAAGATTTTGGTCAGAGACTCTCATTAGACTATTCTCTATCCCAATCTGGCATAGAGCACTTTGGTTAGTTTGTTCTCCTTTTCTTTGCAATGTTTCAGAAAGAGTCGCAAATCTCTCTAGCATCCACCAGAAAAGACAGCAGACTAAGGAGAGATAGCTTTGTCATCTCTAAAGTCTGTCTTTCAGAAAGTGCTTTCACAGTACATTCCAGACCTTCAAAATTGTGTCCTCTTTCTGTAGTCTTTTTTTTTGGGGGGGGGGGGTGTTAAGGAAAGTATTATATTGTCCTGATTTTTAACCTCTTTCCTCTCAGCTACCACTAAAGCATCACATTGTTTAACACCAGCTTTGCAACCTTGCAAGTTTGCTCATTTTGAGTTATTATTTTCCCATTCTAAAGCAAGGGGTCTGCTAGACACTTGTTTGTATTTTTGCCATATATGAAGCTCTGCCACAGTATTTACTATTCCTCAATTTATTCACTGTGTATAACTTGATTACTCTAAGTTCAATAAAATTCTCTTTTTAGAGAATTCTATGTGAATGTAGTCACTGATTCCAACTTGTGTAAAACATTCTATTGGCCATAGTCCCTTGTGCACTCAGAACATACAGTCGGCCCTTCTTATACATGGATTTTTTATACATGGATTTAAGCATACACTGTTTGAAAATGTTCCAAAAAAGTATAAATTTACCTTGATTTTCCATTTTTTATAAGGGACACCATTTTGCTATGTCATTATATGTAATGGGACTTGAGCATACACGGATTTTGTTATGAACGGGAGATCTTGGAACCAAACCCCAGCGTATAACAAGGGTCCACTGTATATGAGTTCATTCATGTGCTCTGAGGGCATCCCTGGTAATATAAGCTTGCCTAGAATTGTTAAACCTCCCTGGTTGCAACTAGACTTAGCTGGAGGTCTGTAGATTACCAGAGGTAATCTTGTCCTAAAAACTTTCCTGATAAACTTTCTTAAACCAAGCATGCATCAGTTGGGAGAAGTGATGTTGAAATCCATGCAGGACCAAGACTTAACTTAGGACTTTATTGCACTGCCTCTGGTGCCCAACTTACCTCTTCCAAATTTGAGTCAAATTTGGAAGTTAGGCTGATTTTATTGCATGGACATTTCCCCCAAGATGGCTTCCCATTACCTCAAGTGTTGAATTTGGGCCCCATAAGTTGCTTCCGCAGCCATTTTTTCCAAACTGAAAGCTTCAGAATTGGAAAAAAATGGCCGCTGAAGCAATTTTGAGGGGAAAGTCAGTGCGACAAAATCAGCCTAACTTCTGAATTTGGCTGAAATTCAGAAGAGGTAAGTCGGGCACCAGAGGCGGTGCGATAAAGTCCTTAATAAAAACTTTGCAACTCTGCTTTTGTTGTGACTTCTACTGTTCCTCGATGGAGGCCTGGGCATGGGCAATTGATCCCCCAAGCAGGGAACTAACCATTTCTACATGGGCTCACAGCTGTGACTCTGTGTTGAGACTAAGAGCCTTATGAGATAAGAAAGCAATGTGATACAGAGCCAGAAAGTAGCAGCTTTGCCTGTGCCTTACCACATGATGGCATGGCACTTCAGTTTTCTTCCCATAGAATATGCTTGTAAAAGTATGTCTTTGGTCAAATGGATTAGAAAAAAGACTGTGGTTTTACAACTATCTCCCCTTGGAAGAGAACTGAAGCACTACAATGTTGGTGGTAAGGCATGGAGAAAGCCACTACACCCCAGTTCCATTTATGCTTTGTTTTTTTCACGTGATTATGGTTCCAGGTTATCTGAATTGTATCCTACCAACACCTACTCACCATGGATCCGAGACTTTGTAATGTAAGAGAGGCAGATTTGATAATGATCCATGCTGATATCAAAATTTAAAAGGTAAGAAATGGCTGATATATGGGATGTCAAAGTTTGACAAGTGACTTAAAATCAGTTTGTCAGATGGCCTTTTGTGTGTGTGTACATAAACTGTGCTTCAGTGAAAACCTAATTGAGTCACTTACTCCATATGTAACTTTGTCTTAGCAAAATCTGTTTGTGTTCAGTCATGGAGAATGTGTATGCAACAGCTGAAGAAATGAGCCAAGAAAAGCCTTTTACAGGTTCTCCATTGTTGTTATGTGCCTCTTAAGGAGAGTGTAAGACATTTTTAGGCTTTCTTAAAAACACATATGGACTTCATAAGATGTCCTGGCACAACCAGCACCCATGGTCAAAGCCAGTGAAAACCTCACCTTGTCTCTCTCTGGCTTTGCTTCGCGAATGAATATTCAGGAAGGACTCATCCCACACTTTGTACAAGTGCATTGATGACTAAAAAGGCCAGTCCGGGATAAACAGGTCTGGTTGCAGAAAGCACAGCGGAAAGTCTCCTTGGGTAATGTTTCCGGGTTGTGGTTCTTTCTGCGTTGTCGTTTCTCTTCGAGACTCGTTCGGCGTGAGCTTTTGAAAAAGGCTGCAGCATTGTGGATAGTGCGTCTCCATGCCACCCGATGCGAGGCCAGGGCAGACCATTGTTGGTGATCAGTTTAGCCGAGCCTGAGATGTTGTTTCAGGGAGTCCTTGGCGGGGTACAGACCGCCGCTTTGCGGCGGTCGCTGCGCCGCCAGTAGGTCCGCGGGGGAGCCGGAGCCTTCAGACGGCCCGACTCCCGTGCGGACCGAAAAAAGAAGCTCCAAAATGGAGCTTCTTTTTTCATCGCGTTTGCGACGTAGCGAGGCGCCAGGGGCGCACTCGCTACGTCAGCAGCGGCGCGACGCGTACGGACGCTAAGCGTCCGATACGCAAAGATGGCGCCGGCCATGTAGAAGGGCCGGCGCCATCTTGTATGGACGGAGTCCGTACTAGGCCATGGGGCGTCTAAAAGAGACGCCCCTTTTTTAAAATGGGACGTCCTCCGGACGTCCCAAAGGGCTGTTTAGAAAGCCCCCTTGTATCTCTTCTTTGGGACGACCCTCTTACACTGACCCATGGCGAGTTCACCATAGCCAGTGAGCCAGTGAAAACCTCACCTTGTACTAGAAGGATAAAACATGCTCCCCTCCCTACTCAGAGCATGGGCACCTGACACACATGCTCAGTACGGTCCTGCGTTGCCTAGATGATCAGCCTATGTGGGATTGGCCAAGACAGAGGGATTAAAATGAGAATACACATGGTTAATTAGAGGAATGGCAGGAGAGAATACAGGGATGGAGATAGATCTGCCATTTTATTTGGAAAATATATGTTGCTTGTTGGATATTTGTAGGATAGAATAATAGCTTCAGATACATAATAGCTTATGTTGCATATTCTCTTTGTGTCTATTTCATTAAACAGACACATCTGAGATCTAGCTTCATCATTCTGATACTGATCACTGTACGGCTTGAAATGACATATAATGACTGAAATTTGTCAGCATTTGGGAGCCAGAGTGACCATGGAAAGTCCTTAATGCAATCTGTTAACCCTACCTTCAAACTTTAATTGAATGGGGCATTGCTGTTATAATGCCCAACATCCTGGTAGTGCAATTATATTTATATTTTTTAAAATATTATATCCTAGTTCTTATTTGTCAGGTAACAAAGCCTCTGAGAACAAAGCCTCTTTTTACAAACTGTTGACTTGAAAAGTTCCCATTGATTCAATGAGTCTACTTGAATCAGGACTAACAGATTTAGGTCATGAGTGGGCAAAATATGCCACCCTCAATACTATATTCCAGCTCCTGATGTTTCTCAGCATAGGCTATGCTGGTTAGTGCTGACAGGTGCTGCAGTACAAGGTATCTGGAGGTGGCACTTTGCCTGCCTCTGATTTAGGCCAGAAGATGCAGGTTCCATACATTCTGAAAAATTAGTCATTTATTAGGCCAGAAGACATCATACCTATGATATGTCAAGTCTGGAATCATAGCAATAAAAACATCTGTGAGTCCAATCAGGTATGTTTATTTTCTGAATATAAAATTATTGAATTTCTTGTTTCACATTGATTCCTCTTTTGTGTGGCTTAACTTTAACCCTTTCATTTTATCCTGCTCCTTATTCCCTAGTGAAAGAAAGAGGGAGAACAGCCAAGCAGATAACCTTCCTTTGTTTTGTCTTCATTGCAACTGGAGAGGCTCAAACAGTTGGTAATTTGACATAAGGGGATTCACAATGAAGATAACTCTGACTTGGGTTGAAGACGCATTTTGATCAGTCTCAGCCAACATCAAAAATTTTAAAAGAAGCAGCAGTTTATCAGACTTGCATAATTTGGCTGGGATTCTATACATCATTAAATATATAGCTCTCTCATTTAAATTAATGAGCCTTAATTGACAACTGGGTTGTAACCTTCTATAGTAGTCTTAAGTATAATATTCAATAAATAGCAGCTTGTAAATTACTGAGTAATGAAAGTAATGCTCTTGAAAGACTCTGTGTGTGTGTGTGTGTGTGTGTGTGTGTGTGTTGCTGATGGAAATAGCTTTTTCTGTTGTGTTTTGCTTTGCTGTTAAGATTTCAGAGCAAAGCATGGTTAGGTTTGGCTTTTATTAGCATAATGTAGCCATTGTCTTCCTTATCCCCATTTCCTTCCCCTTGATTGCAGCACTTAAATTTGAATGGCAAAAGTCACCCACCCACTTTACAGGGATTAAGTACATTTCGTTGTTTGTTTCAAAGGTTTCCTTCTAATTATTTTCTGGTCTTCTATATTTTCTTTTATCCTGAATGAAAATGCTTGCCAAACATTTTGAAAAACATGTCTTGGCAAAGCGTAAAATAATTTGGAGACTATTTCTCAATTAGATATTTTATTTTGGCATGCCTCATTTTTGGAAACCGATGAGAAGCAAATCGTTTTTATATATCCTTGACCATTTGCATCCTCATCCATGGATCTCCCATGTTAGATCTTGGGACTCCTTAAAAGATATGGAAGAGAGGAAAAAACACTTTTTAAAAAATGTTAAAATCTGATGCCATTAAAAGAAAGCTGTTTCATCACAAGCCATCTATTGGGTACTTATAATTAATAATTGAAATCCATGAACTGTGTTCTGCAAATGGTTGAAATCCATGCCTTGAATTCCTATGGGTCTCAGTAAATTAAGTGCAAAATGTCTTGTTTTTATGTACATATATAAAACAAAGGATTAAAACAATTCTCTTGATCCTGTTGGCCAGCATAGCAATACTGGAGCTGTTGTTGATGGCAGCGTTATAAATGACAGTAAGAGTAAAATGTCCCTGGTCTTTTGCATAGTGGGGGAAGATTATAGGATCTCTGTCAAGAGAGAAAGCTGTCCTGTGACCCCTGAACCATGCTGGGAGCCAGCATGGTAGTTTTCACTGGTAATAGACTGGTTTTCTTTTCTATTGGCTGCTGCTGCACCTCCCTCCTGCTGAAAATGGCAGGCAACCACATACACAGGCCTTATATGGCTGCAAAACCTCACTTGAAGTCTTGTGAGATTTTTAATCTCATGAGACTTCCCCCCCAAGGATCTGGAATGAGATTTGCCCAGATTCCCACCACCACTTCTCACAATAACTATGTCCTCTTGAGATTTGGGGGGAAATTGAGGACTCTGAGCAGCCCCACTGCCGTGGCTCAACTATGATCCCTCCAGAGTGTCAGTGTGAGACTTTTCAGTAGCTGCTGCTGTACCTCACTCCTACAAGGCCCTTGCATAATTGCTTATTAAACTGATATCAAGAGGATTGTGGTTGATGGCATTTCTGTACACACTCACCAGGCCATACAGTTTTATTATACTGAATGTGCCTTCCTTCTGAGTAGGCACAGATGAAGTGGGACTGTGCATCACTTTATGACACTCCATATGGATAGTTCCAGTTGCAAAGGCATGTTGGCTGTAGGAGCAAATCCAGCTTGAGGCATCCTTGAATGCATGTCTAAGTTTTAATATGAACTGAAGTCTGTTGCAAAGATGGAAATAATATTTGCGATTATTTAATTCCAGGTAATGAAATAGTTTTTCAGCATGTCAGAAAATATTCTGCAGAAGAATAATAGACCAGCTGGAATGTTGTTAAATTTTCTCCTAGTTTTTAGAGTCCCTGTCTGAGCCCTGAAG
The DNA here is from genome assembly GCF_019175285.1 of Sceloporus undulatus. Lineage (NCBI taxonomy): Eukaryota > Metazoa > Chordata > Lepidosauria > Squamata > Phrynosomatidae > Sceloporus > Sceloporus undulatus. The sequence goes on along the minus strand of NC_056526.1, from coordinate 157,327,569 downwards.
TCATCAGGAGGCACACTACTGTCAGTTCCACCACCACCACCACAAGCATGGTTTGTGAGGACACCTACTTTGCCTCAGTCTTCTCAGAAAAGGAAAAGGGTGCTCAACCTGAGGATAATAGAGCAGAGGACAGAATAGGTGAATTGCAGCACAGAATAAGTAAAGAGATAGTACAGGAATATCTGGTTAATCTAAATGAATATAAGTCTCCAGGACCATATAAACTACATCCAAGTGTATTAAAATAACTGGCAAATGTAATATCAGAGCCACTGGCAATCATCTTTGAGAACTCCTGGAGAACAGGAGAAGTCCCAGCAGACTGGAGGAGGGCAAACGTTGTCCCCATCTTCAAAAAAAAAAGGGGGGGGAGGATCCTAACAATTATCATCCAGTTACTGTGACATCAATACCAGGAAAGATTCTAGAGCAGATCATTAAACAGAGAGTCTGTGAATACCTAGAAAACAATGCCATAATCACAAAAAGTCAACATGGGTTTCAGAGAAACAAGTCATGCCAGACAAATCTAATCTCTTTTTTTGATAAAATTACCAGCTTGGTAGATGAAGGGAATGCTGTGCATATAGTATATCTTTATTTCAGTAAGGCCTTTGACATTCTTGCAGACACACTAGTGAAATGTGGGCTGGACAAAGCAACTGTTACATGGATTTGTAATTGGCTGACTGGCTGAACCCAAAGAGTCCTCAACAATGGCTCCTTTTCACCCTGGAAAGAATTGACCAGTGGGGTCCCACAGGGCTCTGTCCTGGGCCCAGTGCTATTCAACATCTTTATCAATGACTGGAATGACAGAATTGGGGGCATACTTATCAAATTTGCAGATGACACCAAACTAGGAGCAGTAGCTAATACCCCAGAAAACAGGATCAAAATTCAAAAGGACCTTAATAGATTAGAAAGCTGGGCCAAAGCTAACAACATGACTTTCAGTATGGAGAAATGTATAGTACTGCAATTATGTGTGAAAGGTATCTGGGAGTCCAAGTAGACCACAAATTGAACATGAGTCAACGGTGCAATGCAGCAGCTAAAAAGGCCAATGCAATTCAAAAAGGATGTTGTGAAACTGGAGCGTGTCCAAAGGAGGGCAACTGAAATGGTGAAGGGTCTGGAAACCATGCCCTATGAAGAGCGACTGAGGGAGCTGGGGGTGTTTAGCCTGGAGAAGGGAAGGTTAAGAGGTGATATGATAGCCCTTGAAGGGGTGTCACATTGAAGAGGGAGCTACCTATTTTTCTGCTGCTCCAGAGACTAGGACCTGGAGCAATGGATGCAAGCTCCAGGAAAAGGGATTCCACCTCAACATTAGGAGGAACTTCCTGACAGTAAGGGCTGTTTGACAGTGGACCAAAGTCCCTCGGAGTGTAGTGGAGTCTCCTTCCTTAGAGGTCTTTAAACAGAGGCTGGATGGCCATCTGTCAGGGATGCTTTGATTGAGATTTCCTGCATGGCAGGGGGGTTGGACTGGATGGCCCTTGCGGTCTCTTCCAACTCTATGATTGTATGAGGAGGGACCTTCTCAGTGGCTGCCCCTAAACACTGAAACTCCATTCCCAGGGAGGCCAGAATCTTCCATTCCTTGCTGTCCTTCAGGTGCCATGCAAAGACACCTTTTATTCTGGTAAGACTTCTAAAAATGTTTTTAAAGAATTGGCTGGAGGCACTGTTTTCTTTCTAGACTGAACTATTTTAAATACTTTGGCGGGATACAAACCGCCGCTTTGCGGCGGTCTGCCGCCGCCGCCGGTTAGTCCACGGGGGAGCCGGAACCTCCACACGGCGAGGCTCCCGTGCAGACCGAAAAAGAAGCTCCAAAATGGAGCTTCTTTTAGAGTCGCGTTTGCGACGTAGCGAGGTGCCAGGGGCACACTCACTACATCACAAAGGATGCGATGCGTATGGACACTCAGCGTCCGATATGCAAAGATGGTGCCGGCCATGTAGAAGGGCCGGTGCCATCTTGTATGGACAGCGTCCGTATTAGGCCCAGGGGCGTCTAGAAGAGACACCCCTTTTTTAAAATGGGACGTCCTCCGGACGTCCCAAATGCCGGTTTGTAACAGGCCTTTTTATCTTTTAATGGTATCTTATCTTTTTAATTTTAAATTAAATTTTAAATCATTTAAATGTTGTCAATGATTTCATCTGATTTTAATGTTCACTTTGTGTATGATTTTAGTTATATTGGGTTTTTTTAATTGTAAACTGCCTTGAGTCTCAATTTTGGGAGAAATGCAGGATGCTAAAAATGTATAGTGAGGACCATACATTATATAAATATAATGATGATAATGATGCTAACTACAGCAACCTCCAGTGTGGAGTTAAGCTGGCCCCCTCTGCCAACATGCAAAACCCTTTTTATTTATGCAGGACTTAGTTAATATTTAATTTATTTATCTTAAATAATATTTAGGCAGGTTCTTAGTTCATGTGGCAGAAAGGGCTTTTAATAGGATATCCTGTGCTTTCCTCTTTCTTACTATGAACTTTACTGCATTGGCCCTGGAATGGGCCTGTAGCGTTCCAAAAGGGAACGTTCTGGGAACGGGAAGTGGCGCGGAATGGATTTTACCGCACAGCGAGAACGCTGCCGCCGCCCATCCCCATGCCGTTCCAGATGCGTCCCAGAGGGGGTGATTTTCAGGAATGCTTAAGAAGCGTTTCCGGAAATCACCCCCCGAGGAACACATCTGGAACAGTATGGGGATGTTCGGTGGCAGCGGCAGCATTCTCACTGTGAGGTAAAATCCGTTCGCTGCCACCTCCTGTCTTCAGAACGTTTCCTTTTGGAATGCTACAGGCCCATTCCAGGGCCAATGCAGTAAAGTTCTCAGTTTTAACTGTGTCCTAAACTGTTTTGACTTGGTGTTTTGTAATAATACTTTTTAGCTGTACTTTATTTCACTCTTTTGTTGATAGAAAGGTGTGATGCAAATGAATTAAATAAAAAGTCTATTAAATCAATATCTATGTGCATCAGCTTTGTTTACTCCAATGCCCTGCAGTATGTACAGTTTTTATGCCTGGCCTGTTTACAAACTGGCTCTAAGTCTGATTAATGATGTCCTATACTCCACAACAGCCCCAAAAGGTTGAAATAAATTACAATCTCTCCAATTTGATCAAAATAGGCTCTAGGCGGCACAAAATGTGGAAAGGACTTGGTTTAAGATGTGCTGCTTTGCTTGCCAAGGTTTTATTTTTCTTGACGGTTGGCTTGGCCCACCTGTGGCATGTTCCTTCATTATTTTTATAGAAAGAGTGGTTGGGCTGAAGAAGAAACAGGCAACATATATTTGTAGCATGGTAAAGATTAAATGACAGATGCAGTGGTTAACAGAGCAAAGCCTGCTGTTACAAATACAAAGGTGAAAGTGGAAGAGAGCCAGATTATTCATACTGCTTCAGCACTTTTCTTCAGCTACGCTTTTCATTACACCACAAGAATCACCTACAGCAATGAAACTGTCTTTTCTTAAAGGCTTCATCTGCACTGCAGAATTAAAAGTGAAGGTTGACAGTGCTTTAGCTGCCATGGTTCAATGCTATGGAATTCTGGGATTTGTAGTTTTGTGAGATATTAAGCCTTCTCTTATAGAATCATAGAATCATAGAGTTGGAGGAGACCACAAGGGCCATCCAGTCCAACCCCCTGCCATGCAGGAACTCCCAATCAAAGCATCCCCAGCAGATGGCCATCCAGCCTCTGTTTAAAGACCTTCATATCACCTCTTAACCTTCTCTTCTCCAGGCTAAACATCCCCAGCTCCCTAAGGCGTTCCTCATAGGGCACGGTTTCCAGACCCTTCACCATCTTAGTTGCCCTCCTTTGGACACACTCCAGTTTCTCCACATACTTTTTGAATTGTGGTGCCTAGAACTCTACACAATATTCCAGGTGAGGCCTGATCAGAGCAGAATAGAGTGGCACTATTACTTCCCTTGATCTAGACACAATACTTCTATAGATGTAGCCTAAAATTGCATTAGTCTTTTTAGCTGCTGCATCACACTGTTGACTCATGTTCAACTTATGGTCCACTTGGACTCCTAGATCCCTTTCACATGTAGTCGCGTTCAGCCAGGCGTCCCCCATCCTATATCTGTGCATTTCATTTTTCTGCCCTAAGTGCAGTACCTTACATTTCTCCATGTTGAATTTCATTTTGTTAGCTTTGGCCCAGCTTTCTAGTCTGTTCAGATCATTTTGAATTTTGATCCTGTCCTCTGGGGTATTAGTTACTCCCCCTAATTTGGTGTCATCTGCAAATTTGATAAGTAGGCCCCCAATTTTGTCCTCTAAGTCATTGATAAAGATGTTGAACAGCACTGGAAATCCCTGCATTCCATAGAATGGAGCCATGACAGCTACAGTGGTGTCAAACTGCATTAATTCTGCAAAGTGACAGGTGCCAAAGGCATTGCACGTTTCTTCAATCACCAAATGGCTTTGCTCACTACAGAGAAAGAAAAGGGACCAAACAATATGAATAAGACCCTCAAGGCAGGAACAAAGGATGATTAATCCCTTGGCAACAGCAGCTCTCAATCTCTCCTCTCTGCCAAGAAGTTTAAGCAGGTAACTCTGGAAGAAATGGGATAGAGGGAATGTGAGCCATGAGATAAATTTTCCAGGTCTGGCCATATCACCAAATACCTTAAAGGAAATGAGAGGATTTGTTAGCCATGTCTCACTGGTAACAACATTATCTTGTAACTGTCCTACTCACTTATGCTTCATCTTTGAATCTCACACTTCCTTTTTTTTAAAAAAACTTTTCACCTACTGAAAACATGCAAATTTTACAAGTGTCTTGCACAAAAGCCCTCTGAACCCTGGAATCACCTATCCAAAATTGGGTTGAGTTAATTCTCTCTTTAGGTCTACTATGTTTCCAAATTGTACACAGATGTCTGAAAAACAATTATAAGAAGTTATGGCCAATTTTTATCTCCTAGTGCTAATCAATGGGCGGGACTGGTGAGTAGGATTGCCAAATCTGAATTTTACTTCAGTTCCTAAATTAGAATAAAATAGGTCTGGAATAATACACACTGAAATGGGCTCAGATTCTCATTTCTGGATTAGGAACTGAACTGAATCAAGAGCCCCATGCACATTCTTACCTCATGTTGGCAATTTATTTGGTAGTATCCATTATAAAATGTCCTGAAAAGTCATTCAAATAACTATATAATTCAATATATACAGCATAAATGAATTGGCCAATACATTATATGAACACAGAGTGCATTTTACACAGTACATATTATATAGTACTGCATTTTATACAGTAAGGAAAAACATGAAAATAGTTGGAGAAAAAGGGTTTAAATATGCTATGTATTTCTTGAGTATCAAGAATGCCTGAAGAGAACAATGCTGGATTGATGCGAATCTTTACACCTCAGTGCTTATTCTACACAAAATTTTCATGTGCTTGTTTTGCACAGAAAACAGCATTTTACAGCACAGAAAGTAATACTTCTGTTTGGTGGGATTTCCTGTGCACAAATTACTATTTTCTATGCCAAAAAATTCTATGCATAAATCCTAAGTTGAATATAACTTCAAGAACGGTGCTGTTTTGAAACACTTTCTTGCAGTGAGAATAAAATTGCTATAACTACCATTCCTTCCAGAAGAAAATTATGCAATTAAACCCCTATTTTTGGGCAAGGAAAGGCTTGCAAGCAGCAAAGCAATCCATTATTTAAAAAGGGCAACCCTGTTATTAATTACAACCAAATGCAAGCAAGAAGAAAAAAGCCCTACTGAGCACCAATGTTGTATTATGAGATATATCTGAAAGAAAATTATTCAAGCAGGCAATGGATCAAATAAAAGCTCATACTGCTTTCTTTCTTGACAAAATCCTTGACAGTGTACATTACCAGAAAGGTCAGTGGTGCATTAGGCACTAGTATCGTCTTTCATGATCATTACAAATTATTTGATATGAGAATTGCTAGCACTTTTAAAAAAAGTGTGTGAACACTACAGAAGCTGAATGGCATACAAGTGAGGCTTTACAGAAGCCTTGTGTGTTTATATCTTCAGCAGACCATCACATGCAGGCAATATTGAGGTCCGTTTAATAATGAGACCGGCAACAGATGTTCCACTGCCATTAGCTATAATATGTGCTTCTGCTTTATGAGCTAAACGTCAGCTTCTTTGGTGAGAAGTGACTGTGTTTGACATACATTATAGTGCCATTTTGATAGTATCAAGACTTAATTTGTGGTCTTTCCTGCTTTCATCACCCTATCCATAACACCAGTTCTATATGTCACCCTCGATATCCAATTACACACACATATATTTGCTGTAGGTATATGATAGCTTGAAGTCTGGCAAATGAACATGATTTTTGCATTTTGCATTGGTGTAACTTTTTACTTTAAACATCTACAGAATGCTCCAGCCTCTCTCAGATTTAGGCTTACCTGAAATCAGGTTTTAGGGAATGTTTTTCTTCCACTACAAAAGAAAGTCCTCTTTTCATTGATGGACCAGTTCTGCTCCGTGATATTCCACATAGGAATACTGTACTACAGAGTGGAAGTACTTCTATCAGGAATTCAGTTTGCCCTTGTTCTCCTTCCCCCCATGTACACACTTTCTGGCTACCTGCCCCCAGCTGTGTAGCTACAGAAAACAACATTAGGGCATTGCCATTGCCTTCCCACATAAAAATTCTGCCCCCCATGAAATTTCCCTTCAATCTCCAAATTTCTTGCATTGTACTAATTGAAAATTGAGTTGAGTATTTAGACACAGAGTTTAGGTACCTAACGAAAAGAGACAAGGTAACTTATCAAGGAGAAATAAACATGGCAGCTATGAGTTCTAGGTTTGAATGGGTTCCAATGTCTAATTCACTACAATATAGAAATTTGGGGATTGAAAAAAAAATCCAGTTGAGGAAAGCAGAATCATTATTTGGTAGCAATGGTAGCATTCTTATTTGGTAGGATTTCCCACCCCTCCCATAGCTACGTCCCTTCCCCACACCATATTTGGTGTGCACACAGCTGGTCTATTGTGAAAACGGTTTACAGGCACAATAAGCTTCTTTGTTACAGACAACATTTTGGGAATTGGCTAAGGAAAAATTGAAAAATGAACTACTTTTTTTTCCACTCAAAGCTGATCTCATTCTCTACAATACCAAAGCTTTTTCTTTTGGTCCAACTATCCCCCAGCCTACAAATCCCATACACTGCTCCTTCTATGCTACCTTCAAGCAGGCCCCCAGTTGATTCTGATGGCTTCCTGAGTGTTCTGCAGATTATCCCATTTCCTTTTCCCCAAGGGTGGGACAATCATCATAGAAAAGGAATACAACAGGACCAGGTGGTGGAGAGCTGTAGGGAGAAGCATCTGTGGGGTTTCTGCTATCTCATTACAAAAATAGCAGGATGTAAGCAGACAATGATACCTTGTGGACAGCAGAAAGCACAGAAAAGCTAGTTCATATGCTGGATGCCTGGCCAAATAATTATTACCTGGTGCCTAAATTATATCAGTGGCCTGGAGGATGCCCCTAGTCTTCTTTGGAAACTTCTGACTGCTACCCAAGGATGCTTTATTTCCTTGGGGGAAAAGAACAGATGAACAGGTTGTAAGAACATATGACATTACTTTGAGCATTTGTCTTCAATGCTTGAGAGACACACCACCACCACCACCATTAGGGCCTTTTGAACATTTGTAAAGAATGCCTGATTGATCTGGGGCATGAGCACCAAGCCTTCCCTAACTGTAATAAAGCATGCTTGTGTGAATTTCTCTGAAACGGGAGGTAGAGTATGCACAGGGTATTAGTGGTTTGCCAAGTGTTCAGATGGATGGTGAAATAGCTGCTCAACCACTGATATTAATAAGGCCCATAGGCTTATTGAGGTGGACACTTTTTATAATTTTAATGGTATGTTTGAAATTGTTTTAATATTGTTATTAGCTTAATTTTATTTTAATGTCATTCCTTTTGGATGTTTTTAACCTATATTTTGCTAATTTTAATTTTAATCTATTAGCAGCCTTGAGACCCAGTTTTGGCGGCAAGGCAGAGTATAAATAAAGATGATGATGATAATGCTGTGCCTAAACCACGAACACAAAAGCACAAATGTATGGATAGGTCTTTACATGGATTGGCAGCAGAAGAGCTCCAGTACACCCTGCAGCAGCATCAACAGGATGGATGGCAATAAAACCAAGAATAGATTAACCACCTCAGAAACAACAAATCCAGTAGTTGTCCCTATCTGTCCATTGGGTTTCTATGCTTTTTTTTTTTTTTTTTTTTTTTTGAGAAATGCAAGTAAAATTCCCCTGCAGCCATTCCTATTCAAACAGATCAATCAGCAGTTGCTAGGGCAGAATTGGCATGATTGGCCCAGGTTCTCTTGCACATGTTAGTTATCCTATAATTTAAGTATTGCATCTGGTTAAGGACTGCATTGAGTTCATTTATAAATATTTACCAAGCTTTTCATCATTCTGCAACTGTTTTGAAGCAATCTATGTGTTAATTAATGGCTCTTTGATACCTCTAACTATCTCCAAATATGTTACTTCACTGGAATGTTTTTCAGGGTTATCTGAACGTCTAAGAAATTCCAATAAGAATAAGGTAGAGCAAGTGAGTTTATGGATCATTTTGTTTGTTTGTTTACTTTTATATAAACAAAAAAGAGAAGTTTTACTTTCAACCCCTTCATTCCAAAGATGTCTGCCAAGTGAATAATGAAAGCTAATGCAAGGTGGTTCAGAGACTCAGGGTACCTGACTTTTTTCTTTCTTTCTCACCAACTTGTAGCAAACCAGATCTTTAGCACCACATTTCGGTACATCTGGGAAACAGCCACAAAATTTTACTATGCTTAATTCATAAAAGTCTTACAAGGGGCCTACCATTGAATGTTTTGCCCTTCCAGATCCATGTGCCAAATTGCTCAGACAAAAAAGAGGGGAAAGAGAAAAAGCCTGTGATACTTGTGCAACAAAGAAAAGTCCACATACTTTTTTTATTTATAGCACTTCATTAATATGCTTGGGAAGCACAAACTGAAAACAAATTTCAATTCTCAGGCTGAAAGCTGAGGAAAAACAAAAGCTGCAGTTCCCAATAGTAAGGAGAGAAGAACATGTTTTCCCTTTGTTTTATTGCATAAATGTGGAAATGACAGAGGTTGTTTCTAGTGCTCTCTTCATGCTCCAGTGAAAAGAATTTTGTTCCGCAAAGAGCACAATGCACTATGCATATCAAAACTAACAAGAATGACAACATATTAGAGTGCCTTTTCAAAACAATGGAGCTATGGAACACACAGCCAACTGTGTGTGTGAACTAGAAAATGATAGGAGCACCAAGGCCAATTAAGCATACCAATTGAGGTCCATGGATTACAGAGTTGATTTGAGTGGCTTGAGTATATTCACACCTGGCATACCCTCATGGCACAGCTCCACTAATCTAACACAGTAATACTAATTACACTGGTTAGAACCTAGCCCTGATGAACAAAGGTGATGATACTATATGGGCTGCAAACATTACAGGTTTTCTGTGTTGTTCACATTTTATGCACAGATGTTAATAGCAGTACATTGGTTTTACTGATTGGAGGTGGGAGACCTCTTTCAGGCATCATCTCTCTGCAGGACCTTGCAGGCTGAAGGTTTTAAAAAATGGACAATTAACCATTGTAAAATGTAAAAATCAAGTAAAAATGAAGTAGAACGACAAGCTGATTTGGTATCAAAAACAATTTTCTTTATTAAAAGGACAGAAAAAACAGTAGAAACAGGTCTCCATTTCAGGAAAGTAAACAGGATAATTAAGCACTGATTACTCTCATTGAATGCAACCATTTCCTTGTCAGCAGGAAGGAGGGATGAGAGAATTTTGCAGTTGGCCTTTAGAATAAGGTGTGACCTTCAGAAAAAGATCCAAGCCTCATTCAGCCTTAGCTGTCCATATGAATCCTTAACTATTTTTGCAGACTTTGGCAACAGACAGATTTCCTGTCTTATGCATGCCTAAGGCCCAGTACAGACCACCCAAAAAAGGTGGTCTGCTGGCGCCTTGTTTTGCTGCGCGAGGAAGCTGAAGCTTACAAACCGTGCTGCTTCCTCACGCAGCAAAAAGAACCCGCAAAAAGCAGGTTCTTTTGTGGTGCCATAATGACACCACAGTGCACCAATGGCGCACTCGCAACATTATGGCACCATGACATGCGGATGCTAAGCATCCGTCACGTCAAAATGGTAGAGCCCATGTGTACAGGGCACTGCCATTTTGACGTCTCATCATGTGTAAGGGGCGAGGGGCGTCGGGAAGTATCGCCCCTCGCACGTGACAAGGGTGCCCTATCACACCCATCTGTCCTGCGTCTAATATTCATATTTATTGAGCATAACATGTAGCACAAAAATCCAAATATAATTTTGTATTCAAAGGTAGATTCACTGATGTGAGGGTAGCCCAACCTTCCCTATGCTTCCCTATAAATCCATGCCGGAAGATTTACAGAACAGGTCTCTTCCAGCCTGAGAGGGAGTGATCAGGCAGGCCCAGCTCCATCAGGGATAGCCTGAAGGAAGAGACTCCTCCCTCCTTAACTGTCATCTTCCAGCCTGAGAGGGAATGATCAGGCAGACCCAGCTCCACCAGGGATAGCCTGAAGGAAGAGACTCCTCCCTCCTTATCTGTCATCTTCCGGCCTGAGAGGGAGTGATCAGGCAGACCCAGCTCCAGCAAGGATAGCCTGAAGGAAGAGACTCCTCCCTCCTTAACTGTCTTATTTCAGTCTTAGAAGGAGTGATCAGGAAAACCCAGCTCCACCAGGGATAGCCTGAAGGAAGAGACTCCTCCCTCCTTAACTGTCATCTTCCGGCCAGAGAGGGAGTGATAAGGCAGGCCCAGCTCCACCAGGGATAGCCTGAAGGAAGAGACTCCTCCCTCCTTAATTGTCATCTTCCGGCCTCCTATTCCCCTCCAGCTATGCTCTGTCTGTGTGGGGGAGAGGCTTGCATACCCTAATGAAGTTGTGAACTGTGCTGGCAGTGGTATAATAGCCACCAGTAGGGCCTCCCATGCCAGACAGGTCACATCCAAAGGGTCTGACCCAGAGTGCCAAAGGGGAGGATGGGCTCTCTAGCCTTATGGCAACCATCCTAGGAGAAGGAAAACTCTAATCCCAAACCTGGGCAGATGGTGCTCGTCTAACCCTGTAAGGCCAACCATCTAAGAGAAGGAAACTCTAATCAAACCTATGACCTGGGGACCTCGCTGCCACCGTCCATGCTTGTAAAGGCCCCAGCAGTTGAACCTCTGGTTTAAAGGGTGAAGCCAGTTCTGTGCACGCTGCGCTCCACCAGAAAAATCCATTGCATAAGCTCGAAGGATACATCCAATGCCATCAACACACTTGTAGAAAGCACAGATGAATCCTTCCTGAATCTTTGTTCACAAAGTAAAGCCAAGAAGACGAAATCCATGCAAACATGGTCCAATCTGCCTGTGGTCCAACCTATCTCTGTGTTCATTGTAATATTCTCACAGACCCTTTGAATGATTGATTTAAATGTTCTTTTATCACTGGGTTGAGATAACGATCTGGTTGTTTCAACTTATTGATGACTCTGAGGCTGTACAGACTGATATTATATGCCAGACTCAGTGCAGTGGGGGGTGCTGTTTGCTTGACACATGCCCTAGCACTGCCCTGACACTGCTGTCATGCCGTGTGCCTGATTGCATGGTGGGCAGCATCACAGTGCTCCTTTGGCACTGTGTGTAGATGATGCAGCACCAAAAGAAGTACCAGAAAGTGCTGCCATGGCAGCAAAGGCACCTTTTCTTTGGTGCGAAAAGGAGCAGCATTTTGCCATTCCTTTTAGCATTGGAAAAAGGCCATATTGGGGCCATAGCATATAATTGCTGCAGCCCCAATCCAGCACTGAAAGGGGTAGCAGCAGGCCACTGTTTAGCACCTTTACAGATGAGAGACCTGCAAGAGATCCTGTTATTAGCAGCCATGCTCAGGGTTGCATACTCAGGTTTGTGGTTTCCTTTATTGAACCAATCCATCTGAAATGTAGTCTGCCTCTTTTTCCCACTGCCTTCAACTTTTGCCAGCATTATCATCTCTTCCAATTAATCATATTAATTCATGATATGTCCAAAGTACTGTATAAGATTTAATAAAATGGATTTGGCAGAAAATGGTGCAGTGTATATTCATTTTATTATCTATTTGTCAATTCAGTCATCATGATATCAAGGAAATGGTTTAATTTGGATTTTTCATGAAGCTTTCATTAAGAGCATATCTTGATAACCACTCTAACATATGTCTAACTGGAGACACAATACTTTAACGTCTGGTACAGAACAACTTTGAGCATTTCAACTTACAGGATAACACTGTCAAGAATTATTGCTGAAAGTCAGATAAAGAAAATCTATTATACAGAACATAAAGAGAAACTAGGGATGGAAAAGAAATTCATAGGATTCTCATTTCCATCAGAAAATACAAGTTCTGAATCTCCTATGATTGGCAGAGAGAAAGAGTGCACCTTACCTTACACATCTGCAAGTCTGCCAATGGCTTATATGAGGTGTGTGCACAAAAGCCTCTGTACAATTTTTAAAAATGCATAAATAAAATATGCACATAATAACTGTGTTTTAATAAATTGAAAAAAGGATAGAAACATTACAAAATAATATACAAATTCATGAATTTGGCTGGGGGGATACTAAATAATATGCAGAAATTTCTATACATATGAATGTATAGAAGGGAGGGAACAATAATCTCATCGGAAATCTTAAAATGCAACAAGAACAAAACTGACAGGTTTTGACACCTCTGAGTCAAACCATTGTTTTCAGCCTATCCATGGCAGTATTTGTTTTGTCTTAGCCCTGAAAATCCAATTGCTCTTTGTTTGCTCAGCAAAGTAATGATCACCTGATACCTCCCTAGGGCTTTACTTTGAAATGTGACCATGATTTTGCAGCAATATTTTTCCATAAACACACATCCCATAAAACACTTAAGCATGAGTGGAACTGGAATCAAGAGGGCATATCAGTGACCTAAGTACCTTAAATAGTACACTTGACATTTTATTCCAGCAAAAAAAAAAAAAAAAATCAATGTGCCATTTGGCAAGAGGACCTGAAGTTGTATTTGTCATCATACTTCTTCCTGGCTTTCAAAACAATTGCTAATACTAAATTTGCTTAGATCTTTAGATATTCAGCTTGTAGACACATGTGGAAGCTTGTTAACATTGTGGATATCATTTATTATTTAGATGTTGTTTAAATCTAGATTGAAACCAGCAGTGTGAACCTTTATTTGTCTGAAGAAGACAACTCAGAGAGTTGATGGTCATTACTGCTAACAACAAATCAGTGGGTGACCTGAGATTTCTTACATCCATGCGAGGCTAGCATTGGGTTCTGCTGTTTCTGGTTTCTGCCTAATGACTTCTGCTTTGTCTATGCCATCACCTTTTCCTTTTTAGAACAGTTTGTATTTCAGTTCTGCCTGTCTTTTAAAGAGCTGGATAGATTATTGTTGCCTTTTAGTGAAAATAGTCCAGAACGTTCTTGTCTCAATGATGTGTTCTTCAGATTTTTCTTTCCATTTGTCTAGAAACCAGTTCCCATTTATTCACTGTCCTCTCACTCACCTTAGAAACATCTAGGTTAATTTCAAGAAGGAATTCTCAGAATGTATACCTGCTGTAGACTGAAGTACAATCCAACATTTCATGTCTTTTTTATCATTTCAGGAAGGATAATGCTAAATAATACTTAATCATATAAGGCCATTCTACTTGTGCCCTATTGCTAGCATTTATGAAGAGGATGTATAAGAAGGCTTGTAATACATCTGCAAAGATCAAGTAGAAAAAGAATAAATCTTTCAACTTTTATTTTGCCTGCCTAAATGGCTGGAACTTGGTTGATCATTTCACTATTGTTTCTCCTGGACCATGAGTTTGTCATATTGTCATAGGAGCTTGGTGCAAAGCAAAATAAATTGACTTACCACTCCCAATTTCAAGTCAAATTCAAACTGTCCCCTGGTTTTATTGCATGGCTTTTGCCCCCAAAATCACTATCCAGTTACAGCCCAGCTCTAATACTAGTCCCTGAACTTGCTTCGGCAGCCATTTTTCAAAGTCGGAAAATTTGGAGAGGTTTGTAATGGAAGAATATGTTATTTTAGATTGTGAGGGTCACAGTTCTTACTGCATGAGAACTTGTGATCAAGTACAGTGGTACCCCGGGATACGAATTACCCAGGTTACGAATTTTTCGGGTTACGAAAAAATCCCATAGGGATTTATTGTTTCGGCTTACGAAGGTTTCTTCGGGTTACGAAAAAACCTCGGCGCTATTTTCCGCCACCGGAGGGCAGCAGAGAGCTATTTTTCCATTAGCGCCTATGGCAATTCGGCTTACGAAGGTTTTTCGGGTTACGAAATTAGCCGCGGAACGAATTAATTTCGTAACCCGAGGTACCACTGTACTCCAGTCAATGGTTTAGCTGTCTCCATTTTCCTGTCTTTCAATAGTAGGAATCTCTTCTTAAGGAATGGGACAAGAGTGGCCCTGAAGCTATGTGTAGCCCATAAGGCTGTTTTACCAGTCTTCTCCAAATTCCATGGACAACTTTTATTCTTGACAGAAAGGGTAAGTAAGATCTTCTTTAAAAATAGGTTGTAGGACTATTTAGTATTTTTTTTTCCAAAGCCAGAAGGGACTTCTAGCCTAGTGGGCAAAGGGGCATAAATTGATCCATAGCCCTGCCCCAGTTAGATAGCCAGCATAGAGTAGTGGTTTGAATGTTGAACTAGGGCGCTTTACAGAGCGCCCAAAAAGGGCGCTCTGCCGGCACCCGTGTTTGCTGTGCCAGGGAACTGCAGTGGACAAACTGCGTGGTTCCCCAGTGCAGCAAAAAGAACCTGCAAAAAGCGGGTTCTTTTTGCTGTGCGGTTATGATGCCGCAAGGCACCAATGGTGCACTTGTGTCATCATTTCTACGCCGCGACGTGTGGACGCTAAGCATCCGCTACGTCAAAATGGCAACACCTATGAAGAATTGGCGCCGCCATTTTGTACGTGCTTGGCACGTACTAGGGTTAGGGGCATCCGGAAAGGATGCCCCTTCCTAACCCTAGTATGCACCGAACACATACTTTTTGGCGGCGTGTAACCCACCACAGATACTTGTTTGAATCCTTGTTCAGCCATGGAAACCTACTGGGGGATTTGGGGTAAGTGATATTCTCTCAGCCTCAGAGGAATGTAAGGGCAACCCCCCTCTGAACAAATTCTGCCAAGAAAATCCAGTGATAGATTTGCCTTACCATTGCCATAACTCAGTAATGACTTCGAGGCACACAAAAACAACAACAAATACTCCCACAGTTATCTACTTCTGCTCTACTACCTTGGCTAATAAGGCTGTGGTATGAGATACCTATATTCAGAATCCCTTTAGACATATCATTTATATTTTCAACAATTTGATTTATTAAAAGAACAGAACATAATATTTCAGTCAGTACAGAAAACAGAAAGTGCTTCAGATTAGTATATTTGCTCCAGTATCTAGTGTAGCATAGTGCAGAAGGCCGCTTCCCCATGGCCTGGAAAGGGGTATCCTTGGGGCTTCAAGACCCAAGGACACCCAGCGATGGCAGGGAGGAGGAGAAAGGCCCCTTTCTCCTCTGCGTCACTGGCGCAGCCATCTAAAGGCTGCGCCCAGCGATGCAAAGCTGGAAGGAGCTCTGAAACTGAGCTCCTTCTGGGGCCACAGAAAGGGCGCACTAGGCGCCCTCATGCAGCCCCACTACGTCACAACCGCGCCGCCTCGTTTGGAGGCGGCGGGTCATGATGTAGTCGCGGCGGCGGCCGTGTGGAACGGCCGCCACCATTTTGTACGTGCTGAGCACGTACTAGGGTTGGGGGTGTGCGGAAGTGCCGCCGCTTCCTAACCCTAGTACTTGCTCAGCACGTACTTAGAGGCCCATCTGTAACGGGCCTTAAAATCAGAATTTTTCTACTCTACTGATAGGTGGAAGCCATTGATTTCTCATTGCTTTCCCAGTTAATGCCAAGTGAATATCCTTTCCACCAGAAAGTATTTATAGATCTTTCCTTGTGAAATTTACATAGAAGCCTAATCTGCAATGTGATATTGGCAAGACATGAAATAAAAAGCATCCCTGATATCCACTCTGATCAGAGGGATGGCAGGAAGAAACATCAAGGCCTTGTTAATTACATTCAATTAAAGTTCACAGTAACCAATTTTTACACATTAAAATATAACCCTTAATTTTACAACTCTCTTTGACAGCACCATGCAAACATTTTGAACTGTAGCATTTCAGTTTCCCACAACATCTATAATGTCCAAAATACATAAATGAATTTTTTTTCATTTAGATCTGTCAGCAGCAACTTGAATCTGATGGCACCTAATTATTATGTCCCATGTGGGCTCTAAAACAGTGGGTAACTTCAGCAAATATAGAGTACATTTCTACCTCTGTACCTGTCCAGGAATGCTGCCAACACACACTCACATGGCTGATAAGAGCCTGCTCAGCAAAAGTAAACCATACCGAGGTGTCAAGAAGCAATTCCACAGGCAACAGTACCAGTCGATGTCTGAATAGAATAATTCACAAGCCAGTCCAAAGTTCAGGATTACAGAGAGCAATTCTACAAGTCCAGTCCGAGGTCAAGAGTGCCAGAGAGTTAATCAACAAGTCTGGTCCGAGGTGAAAGATTCAAAGGCAGTCAGCAGTCTAGGAAGCAAGGAATCCAGGGGAGTCAGAGCAAGCAGCGATCACTAATGGAAGCAATACAGACTCTGACAAAGGAGCTCGGCACCTGCCATGTGTCTTATATCTCATGCCAGCTACCTTATCACAGCTGCTGAGTGGCTAATGAGCGTTTTTCAGCAAGTCTTTTGGAACGCCGAAGGCACGCCCTTTCTGATCTCCTCTGGCTGAAGGTAGGAACCTCAATGCTCTGCTGCTCTATGTCTCCCAAGTAAGGCACTTCTACTGGGGCAAGGCTGGGCTGCTGAGCCCCAGGATCCACTGATGAAGATCCCACAGAGCTAGGGTCTGGCTGAGCCAAATCTACTGGGCCTGGGACAGCAGAGCTGGGACCTGGCAGGGCAGAACTGGGGGCTGGCACAGCCTCAGGTTCCTCCTGTATCTGAGAAGCTGAGTCCTCGTCGTCGTCCTCCTCGTGGCTGGCCATAACAGTACCTGCACATTTTTCAAAACCTCAGACTCCCCATGTTAAAAAAAGAAAAGGCATTAAAATGGCGAATCACATCCCATGATGCTGAGCAAGAGGGAGGGTACATTTGAAACCTATTTGAACCTCCATAACCCCAACTTGACAGTCCCAATTAATCCTTTATCATTCCATTTTTCAGCCACTTTTAAAATGTCTCAGTTTCTCTCATCTCCTCCCACTTTTTCTCAGCTGCAAATTGATTTGTCCTCAGCTGCAAATTGCTGCAAACAGAGGGCCAGAACACAGGCCAAAATAAAGCTGCTTTGGGTCACTTTGGAGGTATGCTGTTTAAATGCTGCATGTGTCCGAAGACTGGGAGCCAAAGTTCCTAAGGACTGGAGCACAGCTTTGGTACAGCTTTTGGACTCTTAAGATGTATGTGTCATTTAAACAGCATGCCTCCAAAGTCACCCAAAGCAGCTTTATTTTGGCCTGTCTATTTGGGCCCCGAATTCAAAGTGCAAAAATAGTGCAATTAGCAGGGAGAGAGGAGAATCTTTCCCTTTCCAGCAGTCTCAGGCAAAAACAAACTGTTGACACCTCTCCTAGCTTATGGCTTCTTCCTCATTAATAACTTTTGCCATCTTGATCACACTCTGATGTTGTTTGGCCACGTGTGTACCATTTTTCATCTGTGAAAATGATATGGTTGCCTTAGGGTCACCATAAATCAGAAATGACTGAAAGGCATGCAATATACACACATACACAATGTTAGAAGGTATGATTTTCTGGGACTTTTAAAACCCCAAATAGCATGTTAAATCTCAAATTGCTCAGCCTTGCACTAGCCCTTGCAACATTATACTAAACATGTTTGCATAGCTGCAAGTTCAGAAGACTTGTTCCTAGTAAGTGTATATAGGAACCTAGCTTAGAAGAATTTTGTACCATCTATAGGTAAGGCTGCAAAATAATGGGCTACTCTCATTCTGATAGTTTTGGGCAGCAGTAGCAATAGGAATGAACTGAACATTGTTCCAGTTTGATTTTTGACAACCATTTTGGAAGCCAAATCCATTTGTAGCCACTTCTCCCATTGTACTTCTCAGTTGTGGTCAATTCCCCAACCCCATTTCATTGTCCTCAAGTGTTCCCAATCATTGTGGGGCATTGTATAAATCCTATTAAAAGAAAACAATAAATTGTCGCTGACTTAACTGCCTTTCTTTCATCTCTTTTTTTCACCACTAAGCCTGCAGCACACCCCTCCTTCATCTCAGCCATTTTATCCAGCATTTATCTGGAAAACTATTATTGATATGTTTGTTTCCAGGCACATGCATGTAAATGGAAGCACATGCTTGGCAGCTTGTTATACAGTTTGTTATACATATTCTAAATCTGGCTTGGCTGAAATGCACAACAAAGTAGGTTCTGTGTGACAAAAGCCATATCATCATACTCTTCTAGTTTGGAATTTCTTACTGTTGTTTGGTTATCATAAATCTAATGTCTATTATTTTAATTTTGGAAAAAATATGTGGAAGTATTATAATGTGCAGAATAAAGTGAGTCAAAATTTCTGAGCAAAAGCCTTCCCTACATTTTATATCTATGACAGCAGTAATACTCACAAGAATTGCCCATCTAGCCATTTCCATTAACTGACTTTTTGTTTTGCCAAACAGAAAAAAAGCACAGTTCTGGGCTACTTTCTTTCCACAATGCAAGTTTTTTTTTCTTCCCAAACTATTTGAGTTTGGAAAAGTTACATTTTCAACAATCGATCCCAGAATCCCCTGCCAGCATGAACAGTTTTCATGCTGGCTGCTGGCTGGGAGACTCTGGACTTTATCACATGGAGGTTTTTGCAGTTCTGATCTGAAGCTACTGTAGGTCCAATGATGAGAATTCACATGATAACGTGATGTATTACCACAGTGATCTTTCCACAGTGGATATGTTGAGACCGTACTTAGTGTTGGATTCATTACGCAACCTCATACTGTTTTCTCAAATCTTCTATCATTCACTCCACTTTTGGTAAAAACTTGAGATGCCACAAATATGCCAGGGCCACCAATTTTTCACTTCTCTTCAGGGAATTTTCAATCATGCTATGTTATCCTCATATATGAGGATGTATAAATATGTGAAGCTTGAAAAACTGGCAGCCATAATTACAGTTCCCTATTAGGAGACATATGTCCTCTGCAAAGATAAAGTATAGACTTGGCTTTGGATTTTACTAGTCACTGATTGACTAAAGAAGCCAAATCTCTTCTAAATGGGAAAGTGTCAGTAGAGAGGACCCTTTTATTTCAAGTGTTTGGGCCAAGAAGTCTGAAACAGAGGCCACTATAATCCTTCTCCCACCCACTCTGGAGTTTGGATTTTATATAAATCTATTTGAAGACCGGCACTGGAAAAAAGAGGTCATTATTATGACATACACATGGCTGCCAGCCAAAGCAAAGTCCCATTTCTCCTTCTTTTCCCCCTGTAATGATAATCTCTATCCATTTGTAGAGGAGCTGCTTTCCAAGTCTGTATTCTCCCAAAAAAGACAAAATCTCACTCCTTCTGTCTCAAGACATTTCCTTGCAGAAGGTGGTCTTTTCCCCTCACAGCAGTCTTTTTTTCCCTTTCAGAAACAGCCTTATGAAAGAAATCTAGACCAGAAAAGTCTTCTCCAAATATAATTTTAATGAAAGTTGAGGAATAATTTCTCATTTTAGTTTGTTGTCTGAGAGGAACACTGATGACCAGGGTTCGAATCCCCACTAAGCCACGAAACCCACTGGGTGACCTTGAGCAAGTCACACTCTCTCAGACTCAGAGAATGGAAATGGCAAAACATCCTCTAAAGAAACTTATCAAGAGTGGTAGGTTTGCCTTAGATTTGACATAAGTCAGAAATTATTTGAAAGCATGCAACAACAACAAATGAGTGAGATATTTATGGCGGAATGAGCAACACGCATTTAGTGCTATTGCCAAAATCATGGCATACCTTTCACCTCTCAGTTTTGGTGTTTTCTCTTCTGGAGTGACAGGGCAGTCTTATGAGAATTGCCACAGGATGGTGCATGATCCATGTTGTAGACTGTATTTGGGCCATCCATGAGTACAAACATACTGTTGCAGACATCATGGTCCACTTGGACAGAATGACTATGGAAACCAGTTGTAGTTTGTGGGGCAAGACAGAAAGGACACCTCATTCCAAAATAGTGGGGGGTGCTCCCCCAATTGGTATGCAAACCGCGATTGCATCCCATGGGTCATAATGTTGGGAGCAGGCTAAATACAGAGTCTCATATGCCCAGTATGAGCAGTATCCCTACTCAGCTATGGAAATCCACTGGGTGGTCTTGGACACATCACATTATGTCAGCCTCAGAGGAAGGCAAAGGCAAACCCACTCTGAACAAATCTTGTTAAGAAAAGCCCATGATAGGTTTGCCTTAAGTGTTACAATAAGTCAGAAACTACTTAAAGGCATACAAAAACAAATACTTCACGGATACCCTACTTGCATGAACAAGATTTGTATTTTAGAACTTGGTTCTGTACACTTTTTTAAGGGACTAGGACAGGCTTTCATAATGGAATTGCTCCTTTGAGAAATTGCTCTCCCCTTTGTTTTGGTGGGAATATAAATAGAATTGATAAAAGGTGATGAAACTAGTAATGGATTGTTTTCTCCACTGTCACATGATCTATGTGAGTGCTCACACTCTATGCCATGGCAGCAAACCTAGTAAGAGAGATGTAGTTTTAACAAGGCCTTGTTCAATACGTAAAGATCATAAATACAAATCAGTTATGATTGTATAACACTAGATTACACTTCCTAACCGCAATTCTAAATTCCAGTCAAAAATGATAAGAATACAGAAAGTGAGGTAAACTGTAGTGCATATATGACATTTCTAGTTAAGGTTCTGTTTTAGATAATGTTTCAACAATATGTCTCTGAGGCTGTAATGCTGTGCTCACTTATCTGGTAATACCTCCCACTGAATTCAGTAAGACTCATTTCTGAATAGTAATGAGCTTTAGGCTTCCTATAATCAACTGGATTTTAAGTGTTACCTCTTAAAATCAATTTATTTTTAATTATTTTTTATTTATTAAAACTATTTCAGGGCTGTACTTCATGTGGAGATATTTGGACAGTCTTTTAGTTGCTAGATGCATATCAGCCAATATAATGTTTCAGACAAAAATATGTCCACATAAAGCAATTCTCACTTGAAAGAGTTCTCTCTTTCTTTCTTTCTTTCTCTCAGTCTATCTCTCAAACACACAAAAACATACTCTGTTTTGGTCATATTAACTTCTTACCCATGAAGAGAGCCTGCTCTCTTTCAGTGTCAATCATACAGAATTTTTAATCTCATGTATCCCATAAAATCCTGAGCCGAGTGCAAATTCACTGCTGGGGAATTTGATTTTGTGTATTTCTATGAACAAGAAGGTCTGGGAAGAGTTTTTCTTTGGAGAAATTACATCTCACTGCGTAATTCTCAACCTTCATTGCATTCCTGGAGTTTTGATTTCCCTCCACCTCTCTCCACACACATACTCCCTAGACATAGATAGATATCTAAACACAGGGAAGCCTGGCTGTTTTTACAGCTGCTATTACAGTGTTGTACCTATGTTCTTGTAGGCCACACAAGGGGAGTGCAGTTGTGGAGCTATTAAAATAATAAGATGCAGTTTGAGTCAGTAGTATTTAATTGTGTGCTCCTTTACATTCAGTCTGGTACATAGAAGTGGTGGTGAAGGGAGGCAACTAAGAAATAACAGCATCTGTAGATATCACTAGGGATTAGAAAGGGAACAGAAATGATTGCAGTTTTATGAAACCACCAACACTGATGGTTTGTGTGATCAAATGACTGCATATATGATGAATAACCTGTTCAGAGCTTCAGCAAACATTCCTGCTGCTATAAATCTAAATTCATGGTAATGCAAAATGAAACCTTATAAACTCAAGAGCAATACTTTCCCTTCAAATGATCATATTATTTACCAATCTGAAGCCAAAAGTTAAGGGAATACAGAAGGGTAGGAATCTGAGCTTTCACAGAGTTTTAAGCTTCTAGTATAGTGATGGTGATGGGGGAGGCCAGTACAAGATTTACAGTGTTTGATGATCCAAAGAATCATGAGTAGTAATGTAAAATCTTCATTTATTTTATTCTTCAATATAAGAACACAGAAAACATGCAGGGGGGGCTATGTTGGCCATTTAGTAAATTCAAACAAAAATCCAGCAAACAGTGATACCTTTATTGGCCAATCGAAATGCACATATATTTGTTGCAAGCCTTCGGAGGTCCCCTGGCTTCTTCATCAGGCAAGATGTTACATACCAAACAGGAGAAAAAATAGAGATGTTAGCAAGATGCCTGTTGTTATTTCTATCCTTAGGCCTGAGACAGACTGCCCGAAAATGACGATCTGCAGGTGCCTGTTCTTACCCCAGATGGATGCTACAGTCGCTAAACCACGCAACATCCCTCCAGAGTAAAAAGAACCCGGTTCTTCCAGGTTCTTTTTGCGGTGCCCAGGTTACATCGCAAGTGTGCCACTGGCGCACTCATGACGTAATCGATGCATAGCGATGTGTGAATGCTGCGTGTCCCTTATGTCAAGATGGCAGCGCCTGTGTGGATGGGGCGGCGGATTAAGTAACCGCTGTTACACACTAGGGTTCTGGACTGTGCGGTTGCTGTGCAGTCTGGAACCCTAGTATTGCCACCGCCACGCCACTTTTGGCCCATTTGTTTTGGGCCTAAGTTTGTTGTTTCTATCCTTAGTTAAGATGGTATGGGGAGGGTATCTTTAGTAGTCTGGCCCCTCCTCCTCTGGCCATGTGGCAATTGGGAGACTTTCAAAGTCCAGGAAATTTAAAGTTCATTAGCATATCAACAAAGACTACTCTTTTGTAATCCACTGGCCTCTTTGTAGGCAGAGGACAATGGACTCCTCAAGAAGTCACCATGTATTTGCATCAGAGACATTTTGGTAGGTGTTGAGGTAAAACATGCTGATCCAGTCCAAATTTGAGAAGAAAATTTTTTTTTTACCTTGGTTGAAGGTCTCAGTCCACTGGCTCACTCTTCAGGGTTTCCTTGTTGCAGTTACACTGTGATACCTCACAATTCAGAAAACATGTAAGGGTAGCTGTGCTGGCCATTTAATAAATTCAAGCAAAAATTAGAATGTAGAATTTTAAAAAAATTCCCTCTGCTGGATGAGATTGACAGAGGTTGCATACATTTTAAAAATAATTTTTGTGTGTATTTGGAGGACTTTGTAAAAAAGAAATCAGTTGTTCAGAATAAATGTGTAAAGAGTACTATTTTGTCCCAAGAGACTGTTTGCCATGCAAAATATTTTTTGTGCAACCCACATTCTTTTGGCTCAGCAGTATTTTTTTTCAACCAAGTCCCAAGATTATCTGTATCTGTATCTGTATCTGTATCTGTATCTGTATCTGTATCTGTATATCATCTACCGTATTTTCCAGCATATAAGACGACTGGGCGTATAAGATGACCCCCAACCTTTCCAGTTAAAATATAGAGTTTAGGATATACTCGCCATATAAGACTACCCCTCTTTCAATGCACACCAAATAAAAAAAATTAAAAACATCAGATTTGATTTCAATATGGTAATTTTTATTCAAATGCTTATGACATGCACTTACTTAGCAGGAAAACTTGTATACAAAGCCTGCTTGGATTGGTCAGCTCTCCCTGCCTGCCCAGCCCACCCTGTCTCCAAGACTATCAGAGCGGTAGTGCAAACACGGCTCTTTTTTCCATACCTCATAGCCATTTTTGAGCTCCCCCCACCATATGCAATGACCGGAGATTCTCCAGTCCAGCTCGGAGATTTCAGCACCTGCCCTATAAGACGACCCCCGGCATATAAGATGACCCCCGACTTTTGAGAAGATTTTCTTGAATTAAAAAGTAGTCTTATACGCCAGAAAATACAGTGTGTGTGTGTGTGCACGCGTATATATATATATATATATATATATATATATATATCCTCATATAGTGGTTCCTTGCTGTCTTCTGGGATATGGTTCCACCCTGCCCCCCCAACATGGATACCAAAATCCATGGATCTCAAGTCCCATTATATGCAACATAAAATGGTGTACCTTATATAAAATAGAAAAATCGAGATTATTTATTTCAAGTTGTGGATGGTTGAATTCATAGATGGAGAATCCCTGGATATGGAGGGCTGACTATAGTTGGCCATATTTTTTAATGTAGTATCTTGATGTGTTGATACTTCCGTGTATGATAACCTGAATTTTTTGTTCTTGAGTGTATCAACAACCACTCATGCTATCCTACTACTGTGCAACATTAGGCTACATAATTTCTACAACAGTTCTCAAGCTTCTGCTTGTGCAAATGTTTGTACAAGTATAAAAATACCTGTGGTTTCACTTCTCTAGCACAGTAAATGATGCATGAATCAAACATCATTTGTCTCACATGTATTTCAGCAGGTGAGATGATCTTGTCTTCTCTGTTCTCAGGATGCTCTTTCCAAATTCTTGTTTTCATGCTAGTGGGCATTGTGTGGAAAGAAATACTAAAAATAATATGCATTTTTCTATAAGACACACTAAAACAAAGCTACTTTCATGGTGTTATGCATGCAAAGATGTTTTCCCACAGGCATATATGTAATATCTATGTAGGTTTCAGGGCAACACATATTTCCCTGCTGACACAAGGCGGTCCAGCATTCAAGTCACCTCAACTCAATCAAGTGTTTGCATCAAGCCAGTGACCATTATTTTTTAACAATATAAGGCTGTGTGACATTGTGAAAATGCTGCTTCTTTGGAACAGGGAAAGTCTGGTACTATAAGACTCCATGGTAGATTTTTTTAGCACCCCTAGGCACAATAGTTCTGCAAGAAACAGCCCTTCTGCAAGCGTGATGCACGTTCCACATGCATCAGTCCACTGTCTTCTTTGTAGGTTTGTCCACTTTAGTTGTTTTTCCCCTATGGTTTATGATTTGGCAGGATTCAAAATTTAATAAGTGACAAGTCCAGGAGATCTTATGCCCCACAAATCTACAAGAACATGGGTAATATTTTCTGTTCTAGGAATTAATTGACATATAACAAATAGAAACTCTATTTGGATGCACAGTTGCCCATAAAAACCATCTGGGGCTCATTCCCATTCACCTTTTAATTCAATCTGTGACATGCTTTTGTTTTGCTTTGGGGAATTGATTTGCTAGAGGAGAAGTCCTCACTATGAAAGCAGATCTTTTATTAATCCCTTGTAATTGCTTTTATTTTTGCCCTGGCTGTCATCCCCACTAGAGTGACACCACTTCAAATTGGCCACCAACTAACTGTGTGCCATTAGTGACCTAAGCGGCATCCCAGGAAGCCTGGCTTGGGGGGACTGAATTTCCTCAGAGGAGCTTTGCCCTTCTCTTCCCTTGAAGCTGAGAGAGTGTGACCCTCCCAAGCTCACCTCCCAGAGCACCCTGGAGGGCCAGCCCTTGGGGCCTGGAGGTGGGAAAGCCCCTTCCCCAGGCTGCCCACCTGGGGATTTGGATCCTGGGACAGGGAGATAGGCTTGTGGACCATGAGGGAGCCAAGCTTGCGGACCACAGGGGAGGGAGACAGGTTTGGGGAAGGAGGATGAAAGGGAGGACAATGGGTTTTTAAAAAATAATAATAATAATAAAATAAAATTGAGCAAATTTTTGATAGATTGATTTTGCAACTTCACAAGTAGTTTCATAATCATTCTATTGAACATTCGATCAATTTTATTTTTTTAAAAAAGTACAAAAGGCAGGGGGGAAATGGTGGATCTGTCAAGAAAAGGAGGAGGGAAGGTAAACACTCCTCTGCCATAGTCCCTCCCCCTCCAGAAAGAATAGATTCTGATCTGTTGTTCCCACTTATGATACTCACTTCAGAATCGATTCCTCGATCACATATAAACTACTCTCTCAAACAAGTGGGGTTTTTGTTTTTGCATCACTTCACTGTGATTGCAATCAATCACACCAGGAACAGAACCGGTTTCAATTGGGGATGTCATATAATTCACTTTGAAGTGCACTGGTTTTTGTAGTGGGAATGAGCCCCTGGTTTTAGCTTCATGAGGAGACATACAACATATCCTTGAAGCTGTCACCTACATGCCAGAACCTTGCTATATGTACAAAAGGCCTTTGCACAATTTATAACTCAAAAGAAGCAGTTTTATGTTCTATGGGAAGTTTATATGCTGTGCATACAGTAGTCTTTCTCCTTTAGACTCTCAGTTCCAAAACTTGGGAGATTATCGCACTGGGTTCTGAGAACGTTTTCATCACGTGATGAGAACGGAACGCATTTGAGTATACCGCACGTATGTGTTCCAATCGGGTTCTCAGAACGATTAAATGTGTTCCAAATGTGTTCCAGGAGGGTCCAGATTTGAATGTGTTCCCAGCGAGCTGAAACGTGATGAAAACGTTCCAACAGAAGTGTGTGCGGTATTCTTATCTGTTCTCAAATCCGTTCCCTCATTCCTCCGTCTCCTGATTGGCTGAAAGAATGACAGGCAGGGAGGCAGGGAGACAGGGAGGCGAGCGACTGCAGTGAGGGAAGGTGTGTGTGTGTGTGTGTGTGTGAGAGAGAGAGAGAGAGGGAGGGAGAGAGAGAGGGGGGAAGAAGGAGGGAGGGAAGGAAGGAAAAAGGGAGGAAAGGTGGGACAAGAAAGAGAAGAGGAAAGCAGGGAAAGAGAGAGAAAGAGAGAGGGAAAGAGGAGACCAGAGCAGAGAGCAAGAGGGAGAGGGTCTGGCTGCTTCTGGGGGGGGGGGGCTCTAGTGTC
The DNA here is from genome assembly GCF_019175285.1 of Sceloporus undulatus. NCBI lineage: Eukaryota > Metazoa > Chordata > Lepidosauria > Squamata > Phrynosomatidae > Sceloporus > Sceloporus undulatus. The sequence goes on along the minus strand of NC_056526.1, from coordinate 157,300,325 downwards.
ATGTCCAGTGGGGCTCCTGTGCTGTCACAATGCAGGAGGCAGGGATGCCCAGGACCTTCTCCTCCTTCAATCCAGGAGGGAACCCACAAAAGCTCCTCTGTTTGGAGCACCACACAAAAGCAAGCAAACAACTCCCAGAATTCCATAGCAAAGAGCCAGACAAGAGTTAAAGCGGGGAGGGAAGCTCACAACCTGAAGGCACACATTACATGCACACACACAGGAGCAAAAGGGTGTCAAGCTGCCAAAAAGGGGAAATGGGATGACAGCAGAGGACTTTTCCTTTCTAACCAGTTTAAAGAGCTGCAATGGCTGCTGGGGCTCTGCCCTTGGTCCAGTCCCCTCCCTTTCCCTCCGCTTGAAGGGACCTCCGTGGAGCTCCCTTAAAGCCCAGGCTGCCAAGGAGGGGACTCTGCCCTTGGCCCATCAAGTTACATAGGTTTTATCCTATTTTCTTCAAACATATGCCAGCATATGAAGCCCCAACGTTTTATAGGGGCTTGCCTTCTTTCCCTCCCAAGAAAATCCTCGGACTCCCTTCGGAGGGAAGACAAGATGGGGGGGGGGGCGCTTGCCTTCCTTCCCTCCCAAGAGAATCTTCGGAGGGAAGACTTCTCAGTGAGGCTGAGAAGCACTCTCCCGGCCAGACTCCCTAGGCTTACTGAAATCCCCCACCTCCCTTCCCCATAGAAATCAATCCAAAAACTGAGTTTAAAAGGAGCAGAGGCGAGCCCTTTGGGTCTGCATCTGGGAGAGATTTTAACCTCCATTTTTGGATTGATTCCTATGGGGAAAGAGGGAAGAGAGAGAGATGGCAGGACATCCCCATAGCCAAGCATCCTCTGCCTCCCCAGAGGAAGACCCATAGGGCTCACTGCTCTTTTTTTAACCTCCGTTTTTGGATTGATTCCTATGGGGAAGGGAGGTGAGGGATTTCAGTAAGCCAAGCCTCCCTTTTCCCTCTTTCCTGGGAGCAGCGCCTCTCCCAAGCCGTCCAACCACTGAGTGGCGACGTCATCAGAACACAGCCCACAAAACGTAATACAGCAAACCGTTCTGAGAATGGTTTCAAGAAAAAGGAATCACAGTGCGGTAAACTGCCGTTCTGATCACGTTCTGATCACGTTTTGATTACTAATGCGGTAATATCCGTTCCAGGAACGTTCTCATCACGTGATGATACGGAACGTTCTCAGAACGCAGTGCGATAATCTCCTTGGACAATAGCAGGGGAAAGCCATTAGAGATGGGGGGACTGGATTCAACATGATCACAAGTGGGATCACATTAGGAGCTGGACTTGGGTTTTCCTCAGCTTCTACCACCTTGAACAAACTCAGTCTTGATTGATTTCAAAAGTTAAGTAGGCTTTGGCCTGTTTAGTACCAGAGAATACTAGGAATGGCTTGCCAGAAACTCCAGACATCATATGCCACTTAAAACTAATTTCTGAGTAATATATTGGTGATAGTAGCCTATTTTCTATGGTGTCAAAAGTTTCAGCAGTCCTGTGGCACATTTAAATACAAAGAGATTTGGGCTGACATATTTTTATTACAAAATGTACTAGAAATCTGAGAAGCTCTTGTAAACTTATTGGACCTGAACAATATTATTTTTAAAAACCTACGAAGAACCATGTTAGACCAGACGAAGGTCAGTCTAGTCCAACATTTAGTTTACACAGTAGGCAATCAGTTGTCAATTAGAAGCCCATCAGGAAGATCTGGATGTAATTACTCTCATCTTATGTAATTACAATTCCCCTATACAATTGTGTGATATTTCACCTTTCAGTATTTACTATCATTTGTCATTTATCAATCCTTTGTTGTTTGTTGCTGTATACCTTCAAGTCATTTCCAACTTACAATGACCTATCATGGGTTTTCTTAAAGTCTGTGACTCACCCAAGGTCACCCATTGGGTTTCCATGGTTGAGCAGTGAATTGAAACCTGATATTAGTGTCATGGTCCAATGCTCAAATCACTACGATCCTTATAAAGTAATATAAATGGAAGAATCATGAATATTCCAGTGCAGAACTGACTCACACAGACACTATATATTGTGGTCTTCAAGGTGTTCTATGGAATAGATATTTTATGGCTCAGTTAAAAAGGAACTTGCCCAGAATTATTCATAAATCATACATTTGGTCACCTTTTTACTATTTGGTTTGCCTCCTCTCCTCTAATTGGTTTCAACAATGCAAGGCCACAACTTAAAATAACTCCACCAGTTGTTATTCCAGAAGAGATGGTTTATTAGAAAAACAGGCAAAACCATGTCTCACATTCAGAGACAGCACATTTTCCAAGAGTCAACAAGAAAAGATAAATTTTCATACTTGGCACTTCAGAAATATCATGATTGTTAGAGCAAAAGATCACACGCAAGAATACTGCTGCAGTTTCAATAAAGCAGTGTTGAACTTTTGATACAAGAGTCATAAAATAAACCCTGAGATGCATTGTGTTTTACTTTGAATTGCAATTGTCACAGGTCTTACTCTGTTGACTGTCTCCCTTCCATTCCTATAAAAGCATACCATCATGATATTAGAATGCTTTGATTTTTGCAGACACCCTGGCTTCACCAGTTTAAGGTCTAGTCCTTACACTTTGATGTGGTGAAATCTAGTATGATGTTTCTTGCTTCCAAATGCTGAGCTCTTCCACAGTCATTGAGATCTTTGGTGAAATCTGCTATTTAGCATTTCTTAAAGCAGTTTAGTTTTATGTGTATCCCCATGGTGTGACATGCACTGGTTTCAAGATGTGATGGAAACATACAGAGTTAAGAAACTCACTTGCCTTATTCTCATATTCATAATAAATACTGATTGAGACTATATATATAAAATCAATTCATGGGAGGCCAGATACATCACCAAAAAAGAGAGCCTAACTTTGCACATATAAATAATAATTTGTATGTATTTATGGCAATTTAAAATTAATTACTATAATTATTAAAGTGCAGTATTTCTAACCCACTTGAGGACCCTATTTTCCATGAGAATATAAACTGAGAAGTCAATAACATATCAAGATATAAAGTCATCATACTTGACATGCAATGCTCTAGAACTGAGAAACAAAGCTCTGACTGATGGAAAATAATCATGTTGTATTACGACGGCAGGAGGAAACCTGACATTATCCTTAAGTAACTGCTAATTCAATAAGAAGCATTGATATATATTGCTATCCCTGAAAAATCAATGAAAGCCAGCATAGCACAGTAGTTTCAGGGCTGGAGCATCAAGGGGACTAGGATCCAACTCTTTGCTCAGTCATACTTGCTAATTAGCTTACTTGCTGTTCACTGCTATGATCTTTGGAATAGCGGTATATAAATAAAACAAATTATTAATTATTATTATAGAAACCCACTGGTGATTTTGTGGAAGTCACATTCTCTCAGCCTTAAAGGAATGTAATGGTAAACCTCTGGATAAATCTTACAAAGAAAACCCTAGGATGGAGTCAACTTAAACAAAAGAAACAGTTTATATATTGGCTGATACACCAATCCCACCCAGGGCCAGATCTGTGCTGTATTTTTAAATAAGCATTCTGGTGAGTAGTTTTTAGATGGTAAGCAGAACCTATTATTCATCTGAAATACAATAAAGCTAGGTTTGAAATTCTTATATTTTGAAACAACTTCCATTAGTTTATGAAACACATATGCATTTTAATAAGGAAAGGGTTTGCTGCCTGGTGAATAGTATTTGGTATTGCAGTATACTCTTAGGCAGCCCTAGCCACTATTAATGTAAATCAAATGATGCTTAATTACAGTCTGTGTTTGCAATAGTGAAGCAATAGTGTCCAAACACAAATGCTCTTTATATCATGTTGTTTCTACAAATTAACACAGCATGACAGCAATAAAGCAACAGACCTCTTAATTAGCATTGTTCTGGAGGGTGCATATTATTGTGTCCCGCAAAGCTGGAAACAGCCAGAGTTGTCTTTCGTCAATTTTTGCTTGCAGGCAATTTTTTTCTTTTTTTTTCCATTCATGGTCCACATCCTTTTTCTTTCAGATTCATACCACATGCAGAGTTCTGACTGATGGCAATGGAACTCCAGGTGTGGAACAGGTGCAGTTTACATAAATTTACAGTACAAAGTCCCACACTGTAAGCTTTGTTGGCATTTTAGCATTTTGTTGAAAATTGCTCGAACATATCCCACATTCTAAAGTGCTTCTTAACTACCATGTATACTCATGTATAAGTTGACTTCAACCAAGGGCAGGTTTGGGGCTCAAAATTATGCCTTTGGCTATGACTCATGGATAAGTTAAGAGTAAACCTAGGGGCTCATAACAAACAAATCTTTTCCTCTCCATTACATAAATGCATAGAGCGAGCATACTTAAGCTAAAGGGAAGGAAAGGATCTGTTTATTTCACGGGTTACAATTGGAGGGATGTGTAAATGGCACTGCTAATTTTAAAATGGCTACATCTGTACAAATATAGACAGGAAAAGGAATATACATGAGGAAAAAGAGTGAGAATGCAGCATGAAAAAGGAGGGCAAGGAATGCAAACTGCCTCTATTAGCATATAGTTTGTTTTTCCCTGAATCTACAGGAAGGAATATTCTGCCCCTGGTTCTTTGCTGCCACCAGCTGAGTCAATTGAGTGACAACTACTTCATACTCTCTGACCATCTTAACTTGGCAAAGACAGTCCTGATTAATCTTCTGTGACCTCACTTTTTCAATTGTTTTTAAAATATCCCAGTTTCTCTCTCTTTGCACTACTCAGTGCAAAGGAAACGACAAAAGGCAGAGGTGAGAAGCCCTGCTTTGCATGGAAACAACATTTCCTTGTTCTTGCCCAAGCCAGAGAAAGGCAGCCCTCCCTCCTTCCCTCATTCCCCACCTACTTTTTTGGCTTGAGCCCCATTCAGCAGCAATGTGGGGCAGCCTGAATATAGACTATGTATTTTTGAAACCAGAAGTGACATTTGAGAAACCAGGTCACTCTTTGGGAGTGATTTTCTGGTGATTTGGGATCTGGGTAGTGCTAGAATGCAAAAATTACATCAGTGTAATGTTTGGTTGATTTTTTTTTAATGAACTGACATTGCTGTATGGAAGAGGTACAAGGAGCCAAGGACTGTATGGAATTCCAACCCCAATGGGCCGCATGATTTCCATCCCTGTTCACTCCAAAGTGGCTCTGGTATTTGCATAAGTCGTGGAATTTCAACTAAGCCACATACTATAAGAAATAAATGGAATGCACCACATGGTGATCTTCAAATGGGGATCAAAACTAAAATTTAAAAAAACACCCACGCATTCTGGTTACAAAACAAATAGAAATAATGCTCAATATTGCTAAGTCTCCATGGTCTACTTAATTTCAAATTTCTACCACCACCCCTTTGCAAAAACCAGGAGGGCGGTCCTCTTTCTAACGGCATTCTCATAAAGTTTTAATTAGCTAACTTTCAAAAACATGACATAGATGGAAATCAACTACAGTTTTGATTAACAGATCTGTAAAAGATTACTTGATAGCAATCAGACTAAATCTCAGTGCATATGCCCAGAGGACTTTCACATCATATAAACACAAACAAATGGTGTAGTTATTGTCCTTGATTACATGAGCATTTTCATACAGGCAAACCCAAAAGAACAGCACTGATAGATATATATATATATATATATATATATATATATATATATGAGAGAGAGAGAGAGAGAGAGAGAGAGAGTATTGTTAAAATGCCTCTTTCTTTGCTGGGAACATCTTTGTAACTCTACTGCTAATATTACACCTACTACCACCACCATCAACACAACTAAACATCATCACCACCAACATTTCACATTATTGGTGTGCATGTTCCTGTATGCAACACAAAAGGATAGGTTCTTGTCTTGAACTGTATCATAGCTTGGGAAGTTACTTTTAAAGTATAATCAGTTGCAGTTCATATTTCAAGGTCAAAGAGTAGTTATTACAATTATAGTTACCATTTTTGGTAGGACTCGAATAGTTACTTTGAAAGAAAATTTCAGAATGTTAGAAAACACTGATATAAAATATACTTTCTTAACATCCACCTTGTCATTGCACAATGCAAATATGAGGCATGACACAAACCACCATCCAAGCCATGTTCTTTGCTCCTACTTTGGTCCTTTGCTAGAAAAAATGTGGGATATAAATTAATATATAAACTAGAAGAAGATGGATCATTTTGCACTAGAGCCTGTTTCTTGATGTCCTTGAATTTCCAGGAAGAGGTTGGTTGGTTGGTTGGTTGGTTGGTTGGTTGGTTAGTGGGGTCATGATGGAACTCAGGAAGGACCGTTACTTAAAGACTACTGTACGTCAGGCCTCAACCATCCCAGTTTGGCAAGGGCACTTATCATTAATCTCCTATTGTCCCACTTTTTCAGTGACATTTAAAAAGTCCCCATTTCTCTCATCTCTCCACACTTTCCCCTTTTGTCTTAGCTAGCTTTAATTGTTGCAAATTTGAATTCAATGTACAAATTTAGCATACCCTCCAGCATTTCACAGATGCAAGTTAAGACACATGTGGCCAAGCAACATCAAGATGTGGTGAAGGTGGCAAAAAGTATTAATGAAAAAGAACACACAAGCCAGGACAGGCTGCAGCAGTTTGCTTTGGCCTGAGCCTATGGGGAACTGCAAGATTCCAATTTTTCCTCTTATATCCTCCCTCCCCCGCCCCACTGACATTAACTGATTGTGGACTACTTTTACACCAATGGCAATAAGCCAAGGACAAAAGGAAAAGGTGGGAGCAAGAGAGAGAAACTGGGATGTTTTAAAAACAATTGTGAAAGTGAGGTCAGAGATTAATCAGGACTGCCCTTGCCAAGTTAAAATGGTTGGAGGGTATGAAGTATTTTGCACTCAATTAACTCAGCTTGTGGCAGTAGAGTACAGGGGCAGAATATTCCTTCCTGGTAGACTGAGGGAAAGGCAGATTATATGGGGCAAAAAAGATGGTCAAGAAGTGCTGGTTTTCTGGCAGACTGAGGGCATGGCATTCAGATAGCAGGATGCCTCCAGCCCACTAGGAAGCCACACAGCTAACCACACATGTGGTGCACCCATGGTGTTTTGGTGGTGCAGCATTGCACATACTGTGCCGAAGAAACGCTGAAGAAATACCACTGCAGCTGCAAAGGCACCTTTTCCCCAGCTCAAAAAGAAGCAGTATTCTGCCACTCCTTTTTTGTGCTGGAGAAAGGCCACGTTGGGGCATAGCATGTGGTTGTCACAGCCCCAACCCAGCAAGCAAAGAAGCAGCCAGAAGCTGCTCCTTGGGGCCATCTGTTTTGCACCTGTGACAGCCTCTCTTATTGTTCTTTTCCATTCATAACTTTTGCCATCCTGACTACACTCTAATGTTGCTTGGTAAGATGCAATACTTTTCAGTGGAGTCCTGTCACTTTCTATTGTCATCATCTAGTAATTACAAGAATTGATGAGTATCAGCAGAATGCTAGGAATGGGAAGGGCAAGTATGAAAAAACTAGACAAGATCCTAAAATGTAAATATTTATAACTGAACACTAAAATTAGAACCAGCCAAGCCATTGTTTAGCCTAGAGAAGAGAAGGTGAAGAGGTGATATGATAGCCCTGTTTAAATACTTGAAGGGATGTCATATTGAGGAGGGAGCTAGCTTGTTTTCTGCTGCTCCAGAGACTAGGACCTGGAGCAATGGATGCAAGCTACAAGAGAAGAGATTCCACCTCAACATTAGGAGGAACTTTCTGACAGTAAGGGCTCTTCGACAGTGGAACACACTCCCTCGGAATGTAGTGGAGTCTCCTTCCTTAGAGTTCTTTAAAAAGACGCTGGATGGCCATCTGTCAGGGATGCTTTGATTTAGATTTCCTGCATGGCAGGAGGTTGGACTGGATGGCCCTTGCAGTCTCTTCCAATTCTGTGATTCTATATTCATTATCTCCATCTATGGATGTGCGAGCCAGACAGTGAAAAAAGCAGATGGGAAGAAAATCAATTCATTTGAGATGTAGTGCTGGAGAAGAGTGATGAGGATAGCACGGACAGCTGAAAAGACAAACAAATTGGCCCTAAAACATACAAAACCTGAACTGTCCCTGGAAGCCAAGAAATAAAACTGAGGCTGATGTACTTTGACCACATCACGAGAAGGCATAATTCATTGGAAAAAACAATAATACTAAAAAAGGTGGAAGAAGTAGTAGGTGGTTGGAGTCTATTAAAGAGGCCATGCATATGAGTTTACAGGAACTAAACAGGGCAGTGGAGGATAGGGAGTCTTGGAGATATCTCATCTACAGGGTCACCATGAATTGGTGTCAATTCAAGGCAGTTCACAATACAGCAACAACATTCAAGTATGCAACCAACACTAACAATGTCCAGTGTCAGAACTTGTCAAGATTTAATAAACTATATTCTCATAAACAAAAATTGGGAAAATAGAGATTTTGTTGGGGATGAATGTGTGCATTTAGTTGCATATGTCATATCTTGGTTCAGTTGCACAACAATGCCATTCCATACAACAGCTGCATTTTATAAGTAAAGTATAATTCTTTCATGCAGACATTTGTGCTTTGTAATGCTGATCTAGGGTCTTAGCCCCTGTTCGGTACATAAGTGCTGGAAAGTAAAACAAATAATCATAATGCAAGCCACGAAGTTGCTATTCACTAGATGGTGATTAAAGTGCTAGATTACTGCTTTGGAAGTCCATGTTAAAATCTGAATGGCCTGAGTTCGCTGGGTAAAGCTGACCCAACCCCACTGATCAGCAAAACCTACCTCAAAGTATTATTGGACACATAATCAATATATGGATGCAAGGTATTTAAACTTACCTATACGTCTTCATGCAGTAAATAGAACAACTCAAGCTTTCTTTCTTTGTACAATTTGACAAAAGGCCATTGTGTGTGTATGTGTGTGTGTATATGAAAATGTATGGTAGTGGAAAGGCAATTAACTTTTGTAGTAAAAGTAAAAACAATGAGTGAATTGATCATGCCATTATAATAAATCACTCTGTCCTTTTGAGACTGGTCTGTGTGTACACATGCTACAATTCACAAAAGAATAAAGACACCAATTTTGTCCAGAGACAGGATTTTAAAGAAAGGCATTGCTACTTGAAGTGGTGGTTCCTGAACCAGTGTTGGTCCCTGAGCCATTGGATACTGGTGCCTGCTGAATTTCCAGAAAAAAGAAAAAAGAAACAACTGCACACAATATAGGTCCAGCTCCTGGCACACTGGGGAAAAATGGCTGGTTCCCCACATTAGACAGCCTGAGGAGCACTAAAGTAAAGTTTCTTTGGTGAAATTAGAGAAACAATGACACACACCATTTAGTGTCTTGGTCTCAGGCTAGAAGTCAGATCATTTCAGGGGGTTGGAAAATAGTTCAGATAGTGTCTTGCCATACCAAAATTACCAGTCTTGCTTAGAATCTTGACAAGGATAAGAGTGCTTCAAGTTGCAAGTTACATCTTTCCTAATCCAAATGTTTTGAACACTTTTTCTTACTATTTCAGTGCACGCAGACAGTGGCACAGATGCTCAGCCGGCCCTCCCCCATGTGCTCCCACACTCCCTGCACCATCGCACACTCTCCACTGCATGCCCCCACTTTCCCTGCACCGTGCCCCCACTCCCCTGCATGCACTGCATGCTGTCCTGGATGAGGGGGATGGGGCTTCCCTATATGCGCCCTTGGAAGCCTTGCCCCCCACACACACACACACAAACACACCAGGTGAAACCTGGTGCAGAGATGCCATTGCACACAGAGCTATTCTTTCATTCTTATATACTAACTGTGAAGTTGTTTTCTGTGCATAAGCCATTATATAGTTGAAAGGGCACCAAGCATATAGCATCATTGGGCTTGGCAGAACCTTGCAGAAATATAATAAATGGGAAAGTGACCCAAAAACAGACCAATGGAGGGGAGGCTAATGATATAAGGAGTTGGAAGTGAGCTCAAAACCAGGCCACTGAGGACAGTATGTTCTGTAGTCAAGACTAACATCTTGGGGATGGAACACCAAAAACCCAAAAAGGAGTGCAAAAAGAGGGCATGGCTGGCTGGTTGGCTGGTATCTTGAACAGGAATTCTTCCAGCAATAATATGTTGTTGCTTATCTCACATGCTTGAATGGAATACATGCAAGTAAACTCCATGCATGAACTGGAACTCTTGTATTAGTAGTAAGAATTTATTATATGTTCTGTAGAGGGTTTGTTATTTGTGCTTTGGGGGGGGGGGGGTGTTACATTATCATACCATTTCAGAATACTTTCCTCAACAGTCAGAACACACATATTTGAGAGGGAAAGAGTAGAAAGGGAATAAAGCCTTTCAGTAAATGTTTGTTTCATCACAGATACAAAACATGAATACTTAATATATTTGTATCATTTATGGATATATGATTAGCTCTGTGCTTGGGATGTCATTTCACATTTGAAGACAACTCCTGGCTGCACACCAAATGAGGGAGGAAAATGGGAAAGGGTGCATGTCTTTAAGATTCCTTTTGTGTTTGTCCAGCATAATTTATAACAGTCACATCTGTCAAAGCAAAGACACAAACTTGCAAAGAGCTCATTTTCCCTGAAGCAAGGCATTCCTATGTATAATTAAGCACATGCATTACAGTTCAAAATTACTTGAAGTACTAATATGAAAATATAATGAAGCTAATATATTTTATCCATGATTTTAAAGGCTTGGATTAGGGGGATTTTCACATGACATGGAGTGTTGCTGAGAAAAAACACATAAAAGGGACTTAATGAAACTAGTTGATTTTGCTTTGCAGTTCTAGTCAAAGAATTATTACTATAGGCAACATTTGTGAATCAGCTGATTCACAAAAGTTTATAATTAGAAGCTGCTTCAGATTACTTGTTTTCTAGTAGTGTAATATCATTGAAACAAAACACTGAATGTATTCAAGAGAAATGGCAGAATGGTTTGTATTGTAATTTAATTACAGTTGACAATATTGCATGATCCAAAGTATAATCAGTTAATACTATCAAGGACAATGTCCAAAAAGTGCTCATCATGGTAGATTCCAGAGTATCATGTGGTTCAGTGGCGGGCCATATCATATATGTTATACATGGATGCCATGTAGACTCAAAGGAGCATTTAACTATTTCACTTTTGGAAAGGCAGAATTTATATGTCAGTTTGTCTAATAATACAAGGGTCCAAACTTTGTCTAACCAATAATTGACAAAATTAGTAAATTCTTCCATGATCTTTGCCAACTCCATCCTTGCTGCACACAGCAAGTTAGATATAATATATTAACACAGGATTTTTATTTTCTTTATCATAAATTGATAAGATCAGGAAAATACTTTGAAAGTGTATATTTTGATTAGTTATTTTGTTAATCAAGAATTTCTAGCCAGAATGGAATTATTTTATGGGTGTCAACCAACATATGTTCCAATGTACTAACACTGACAAATTAATATTGATCCTATGCAGTCTTAAGGGCCACAAATACCAATGATGTATCACTTTAATAGTAACTCCTTTCAAAGTTACCTACAGCAACTTCTATGGGATAGATCAAGAAATCCTATTCCATTTATTTTCAGCAATCTGTACTCTAGCTTCCCATGCTAGAATATTTATTGGACTCATATGTTATTTCTATGATTACTTTATAAATCTCAGATGCAAATCGCTTAATTCTGTTAAAATTATTGAGACAATGGCGCATTACAGACCGCCGAAAAGCAGCGGCCTGCACTCGCCCCTTTCCCCGCCAGATCGGGGCCTCAGTGGCTAGAGTGGCAGCTGCTGAGGCCCCAATCCGCTGCTTTCCAGGCCGCGGGGAAGGGGCACAAGGCCACTTCCCTGAGGCCTGGAAAGGGGTGACCTTGGGGCTTCCCCAAGGACACCCCGCGGCAGCAGGGAGGAGGAGAAAGGGCCCCTTTCTCCTATGCGTCACTGGGCACAGCCATCTAAAGGCTGCGAAAGCAACGCAAGACAAGGAAGGAGCTCTGTTTCAGAGCTCCTTCCTGCGCCGACGAAAGGGCGCTTTTACTTGGTACAATTTACTAAATTGATTAAAGATAATAGAACAATTGCATGGGTTCAGATGGAAAGGGATGACGTTTAGGTATAGCCAATGTCTTCATTTTTCTACCACTTTTCAGGAAAAAACTGAAGCAAATTAAAAATCCTTTTCTGTTTGAGATGTTCAGTATATGATTTGCTTATGTTAAAATATTTGCTCTATCTCAGTTTCATCTATCTCCCTTCTTAAAACACCCTAATTTTCAGCAAGGTGATACATTTAATACGTTTGTTTTTTGGTGGGGAAAAAATAAGTGTATAGGCTTAGAGATCTGATTATAACGGTACATCAACATTAGAAGGACAACAAGCAGAAAAAATGACACAGCCAAATGACTACATTAAGCAAGGGTGCATTATGAAAATTAGGCTGCGTATACCCACTAACATAGAGGTACGTTCTATCGATTACAGTGGATCTTTCTTCTGCATAAAACTCTATAATTGAAGGGGGGGGAAACACACACACAGAGAGAATGTACATGCCTTAATATTGATAATAATATATTGTTTATTTGTTTATTTTATTTTTATCCCACCTTTCTCCCAAAGTGGGACCCAAGGCAGCTAACAACACATATAAAACACATTAAAACAACAATATATCTTCTAGTGATATTATTTATTTTTAACCTAGCATCAAGGGCAGGATAGAGAACAGAAGGTCAATGATCACATACCTGTGAGCAATTGGTATTTAACAGGCCCCAAATTGGTTACAGATGGAGATGCTTGCCCAAACATAGAGATGGATCCAGCCTTTGGATGACCTGCCTGCAAATTGCAGATTTAGAAAGCCATATCTGGATTGGAACATGAAAAATGTAGCAACTATGCTAGGTTCCAATTGTATTGGGGCCTCTGCACTTACTTTTGGGAAAGAACTAAAGTTGAAGCCTGGTAGCTATGCCTTTAAAGTAATATTAATTTTGATCCTTAGTTCGCAAAATATGAGAAATCTTTTCTAGTACCAGGGAGTTGAATTCCACTTTAAGAAGGGTCTTGGGATGCATTACTGCAGTGAAGAGAACTAGGGTCATAGCAAAGGGCTAGAGTAAAATAAGCAGAAGCAGATGTAATTCTAACTAATGCACTGCTCAGTCATATGCATGTCTACCTGGCAGTTAGCCTTAGTGCAACAATTTTCACTTCTGCAAACGACAGCCTCAGATCCAGACTGCACTTAGCTGGCAACCCAAATCAAAAATCTGAGGAGATTCCTGTATATTATTTGGATTATTTTACATGTGTAGACATGGCAGCTTTTCCTCAAATATTTCCAATTTATTGCATTTTTTCACACTTCATTATTGGATAAATAAGTAATCAAAAGAGATCAAGGTCAAACAAGCTATGCAAATGAAAATATATAACTACCTTTCATTGAGCCAGACTCAGTATTCTCTATTTCGATGGGTACTAACACTCTAGTTCTACTAATTAAAACCTTTTTTTAATTTGAGATATCATGTACTCAACCTTTTTCAGGTATGCAAAGTGTGCTACTACTGATCCTAACAGTATAAATCAGTCTGTGTGCATTTCTACACACCAGTACATATGCCTATATTGGCATTGTTCATAGATGCATATTGCTTTTATTCACCATAGAAAATGTCATTTCCATGATCATTTATATCTCTTGATAAAGAATGCCAAATTTTAATTAAGCAAATGTATCTTTTAAATAAACAATCAATACATTGCACATGGTAACTTTTAATAGCAGTGTGGCTGTTGTATTTCTGTATGAGTATGTTACTTGATGTTTTATTCGTCTTCTACTACAAAACTTGCAAGTCTCAATCATATTCTCAGCCATATTCTTTCTGGGCCACCAACCAACAACCCTTTTAATAAATGGACAGAGGTCTTCAGTAACTGACCCATGGCTTTAAATCTTCTCTTCCTCTGATTTGGTCAATCTAGTGGTCTTTTTCTTTGGGTAAATGGCAAATGTTTGTAAATAGCCTCTACTGCATTTTAATAGTGTTGAATGTGATTCAAGACAGGGCACAGAAAGTCTCTTTCTTTTCATTCTTTCCAAATTGAGGAAGTGTAGCTTTGTTTGCCTTGTGGTCCTGATGAAGAATTCACACACAAAAAAACCTGGCTTGCCATTGTTAAAGGCTGTTCAGTGTTCACTTGGAAAAGTCAGTATCTTTGACACATTTGCTTTCAAATTATCTCTCACAGGCCTGCAACTGCATGTAACAGAAAAGGAAGCATTTAATTTTAACCAGCAAAAAAGAATATTAAAAAAGAACAAACAGAAAAAACACGGATTGACCTCCTCTTAAATACTGCACAATCAGATCTACATTCTTCCGTCTCCTTTTTTTTAAAGCCATTTACAATGTTTGTTTGGATAGATTTCTAATTCTCCCTGTCCCCAGCCAGCCTGCTTAGCTCTGACGGATTCATGGCTGTCGTTATTTCGATTGAGTCTATCCGTCTGCAATGTAGTCTTCGCCTTTTCCTATTGCTGTCAACTTTTCCTTGGTTTTTCTAGATAGTTCTTTCTTCTCATGATATTGCCGAATGCAACAACCTCAGTTTAGTCATTTTTTGCTTCCAGGGAATGTTTGGGTTCACTCTAGGACCCATCTTTTTAACAGTTAAAGATATCCTCAGAACTGTACTCTAACACCACATCTCAAATGATTTTTTTTATGTCAGCTTTCTTCACTTCCCAGCTTTCATACATAGAAAGGGAAATACAATGGCATGTACAATCCTAACTTTGTATTTAATGATATATCTTTATACTTCAGGATCTTGTCTAGTTCTTTCATAGCTACCCTTCCAAATCCTTGGGGGGATACAGATGGGTGGCTCCATGCCGCCCGTTTTTGCCCATCATTGGTGCCATGGCAGTCATACAGCAAGGCATTGATGTGCTTCCTAAAAAAAGAGCCACTCTGGGTGGCTTCTTTTAAAGGGCATCATAATGGCTCTTGCGCACAATGATTATGACATTTTCAGCAAGCATCGTTTGGGCACTCAGACACCCATGCGTCATCATCACACACCCCATGTGGACAGGGGCATGGCAAGATGCTGCACGGGTGCCGAAAGTAGGGCTGGGCACATATGGATGCCCAGCCCTACGGAGTCCTGACATCAGCCCCAGGCTGGCGCAAAGTGCCAGTCTGTACCAGGCCCTAGTCTACTCTGATTGATGATTGAACTACAGTTTGGAAAATCTTGAGCTATTTTTAATCTCTTCATCGTCTACTTTAAAATTATATAGACTGTTTGTAGTTTTTTCTTGATGTTCAGCAGTAAACCTGCCTTTACACTTTCTGCCTTGACCTTCTCCAATAATCTTTCCATATTTCTGATATTTTCTCCTGGTATTATGGTATCATCTGAATATCTTAGATTGTTAAAAGCATAAAGAGTAGTATATATGTAAACATACATTTTCAAGGCTGTTTGTCTCATCTCAAGATTCTTCCCACCTTGACCAAAGGAAAGGAGTAGGTTGACTGGGCCCTAAAACCTAGACAGCCAAGGGTTATGAAGTTAACTTGAACTAGTTAACTGTGTTTTTTTAACTTGTGAGCCACCTTGTGACCCATATTGGAACAAAGGCATGATATATGACAGATAAATACATAAATAAATAATATGATCTTAAGTTTTGTGTTGCTAAAAGTTTTAGAAAATGTTGTTATTCTCCAAGAGTGAGAACTTGATTAAGCCTACCAGTGTTATTCTCTAACTTTGAATTCTCAAGGCCAGAGTAGAGGACATCTTGGCAAGTAGTGCAACCCAACTTATCTGTAATGACAAGGGACTGTGCATGTCTCTGATTCAGTGGTATGCCTTACCTTGCACAGTTGCAGAATGTGAGGTCACCATGTCCACTCACAATGTGACTGGTTAACTAAGGGGCAGAACAGACAAGCAGGAAAAAGCAGTTCAAAACTGCATTTTCCAGACATGAGTCAGAACCTCACTGGCTGCACTGGCCACTCTCAAGGTAGCTCAAATGCACATGGCCCACCTGCACAGTGCAGCATCAAGCATTACCACTGGATAATTTTTTTGTTGTTACCTCCCCACCATCCAAGGTTACCATTGTACTAACACACCACCGGTGACTGCCTGCTGCCTAGATACCATCCCATTGGATGAGTGCCCCCTTTTGAGCAGCCACATAGTCACACCTGCAATCCTCCACTGGTACAGGGCATTATAGCATCGGTGTACCCAGTAAAACACTGACAAAGCACAATCATGGAGATCCCCCCACATGCTCCCTTCACCCCCCCCTTCACCTCTTGGACTGTGGTTTGTGTATGTTATAATTATATCCGTTGGTGGTGTTATACATATGCTTGGGTATGGTGGTTCTGTCCTTTTTAAATGTGCACATGCACCAGTGCTCAACTGTATTTACTCTTTAGGATCTTGTCTAGTTTTTCATTGCTGCCCTTTCTATTCTTCATCTTCTTATTTCTTTACTGCGCTCTCCATTCCAATCAATTTTTGATCCAAAGTATGAGAAGTTTCTAACTATTTTGATTTCTTCATCATCTAGACTGAATTTATGTAGGTCCTCCATGGTCATTATATTAGTTTTCTTTATGTTCAGCAGCAAGCTTGCTTTTGCACTTTCTTCCTTGTCCTTTCTTAGTAATTGTTCCACATTGATTATGTTTTCTTCAAGTAAATATATTAGATTGTTGATGTTCCTTCCTCCTTCACTCCTCTTCTGTCTATATCTAAACCTGCTTTTCGTATGATGTGTTCTGTGTGAAACAAGTAGGGTGATAAAATGCAGTCTTGCCTGACCCCTTTGGCTATTGGGAACGATTCTGTTTCTCCTTATTCTCTTCTAACAGTGTCCAACATTGTCCCAAATTGAACAGAGACATTGAATCAATTGGATTTACCTATGTGTTGGCTTATCATTCAACAACTGATTGTTTGGATGTATTCTACCTAGGACTAGCCAACAGAATTCTAGCCACTATTTTTTTTTCCTATTTCCCATTAAAGCAGCACAGCAGAACCTCTAAAATAAATAAGAATGACCATAACTCACTGCCATAAGCAAAATGAATTAAAGCTTTCCCCCAATGCTTAAAACTGGCTCCTAGTAATAATTCAGCTAATGATTTGACTGATTATTCTTCAAATAAATCTGATTAACCATTGCAGTTCTTTTACCTACATTTCCCACTATGGTTCAGTGAAATAAAAATAGAATCTTTCATTTCCAATTTTCTTTCCTTCATCAAGGAACAGATGATATTTAATAATAGTAACATCCACCTAATGCCCTTTTCTTCATGGTTCATTTCTGCTTGTATAAAATTCTAGGAAAGATCTAATTAATGTCAAGAATATCAGTTCCAGCTGCAGCAGCCTGGAATTCTATGACTTTGCAATCTCTTTGTCATGCAGTATAACTGCCCAGAAAAATAAAATAAAAGACTGCTTCAAGGAATTATTACTATTTAAGAGAAAAGGAGCATAGGAAATGGAATCTGTATCACAGACCTTCTAGTAATATGAGAGGAGCTGGAAGCTCTTTATATTCCATATGAAATAACAACTATTTCATATCCAGTGTGTCATAGGTGGTTGTGTGTTGGACTAGGATTCTAGAGATCAGAGTTCAAACCCTACCAGAACCTTAGTCCAACACACAACCCCATTGCCCACTTGTGTGACCTTGGGCAAGTCATACTCTCTCAGAAGAAAACAATAGCAAACATCCTCTAAATAAATCCTGCCAAGAAAATCCTTTGATAGGGTCACTATAAATTGGAATCAACTTGAAGGTGATACCAACAACAGTACAGGTTTATATCAACCTAAATTTCCTACAAGTATGTGTGGGAATAAACATCAAGCTAGTGAAAACTGCAGCAAATTGGATATAGCATTTGCAAGCTCCTCATTAAGAAAAAAATGTAAGGTGATTTAAACTTCTGTCCCTGCTGTTTATGACTCCCTGCTGGCAATGGCTTTTTAAAAACAGCCTAATGAAGTGAAGTACAAGCACCTTTTTCATGCACCACATATATTGAATGTGTGATCCTCCAGATGTTGGAGTATGATCATTTTCACCCATTGGATCAGCTAGCTAAAGTATAAGAAATTGCGGTCCAGCAACATCTGAGGGCAAGATGCTCCCAACTTCTGTTATAAACCAGGATATCTGATGTAAGGAACTGGTATTTCCCCCCCAATATGACAGGGATTATCAGTAAATTTGTGTCCGTTAGGTACCATTATTTCTTTCTTTCATGGAAATTTGCCAGGGACCAGCAGCCAATGGCTCAGGAACCAGCACTTGTTAAGGAACAACCTTTGAGTAACCTGGTCTAGATTACTGTAGCCCAAGACCCTAAGGTTGACATTTAATTGTGTGGTTATGAAACATAACTGGATAGTTATGAAACCTGACATTTATTATTATTATTATTATTATTATTATTATTATTAATTTATTTCCATAGCTTGTCCTCTTGGATTTTAAGTAAGAATATCCACAAATTTTCTCATGTTTTGAGTCCCAAAACGTTAACACACCATGTTGGAAAAAATGGCTAAATTCTGCAATATATTTCTTATTTTCAGACTTTCTTCTGAAATTTCCTTCTGCACAAAAATAAACCACGTTTTGTTCAGAAAGCAGAGTTTTGTGTAAAATGGATGATTTTGTTCAAATACACAGCAAATAAACATTTGCAAAACAAAAGCTCTAAACATTAAACATCATTGGGAAATGTACAAAATGCTCCCATAATCATTCCCAGCAGGACAAAACAAAAATTACAGACTTTTGAAATTCTTCTTTCTAGTGTACAAGAACAAATAAATGAAGTAAATTTACATGCTTAGTTTAATATCCCTCTTGCTTTTCTATTGTGGTTTTGGCCCTTATATATAGATTTGGTGATTAACCCTTTGCCATGTCTGCAGTCTTCACCAAGCGTCTTACGCATTTTTCTGCTGTAGATTTTAGACTATTACATGATTGCTATCTGCAGCCTTCTACCAAGGAAATATTTCAATGTGTTGTTTCCATTTCCATCTTCATGGCAACTCAGTAACATTGATGAAAATGAGGCAATTTAAAAGAGCACCATGCCCAATTATTTTGGTTTTCTTGATGTAATGGTTTTGCCTAGAGAAAAAGAAAATGAGAACAGGACACTGGGTTTCACTGGTATTTTATGAGGCCAGGAAGTATTTACCTAGAAGGTTTTACTCTTCTGTAGTTATAGGTATCTAATCTTTTTTAAGTCCCTGAAGATTTGAGCATGTCTTCCCAAAAAGTAATTTAATTAAAGCTTTGGCTCCAATTAAAGCTTCATTTAACATGCAAAGACTTCTTTTGTTCTTTTCACAGTATGTGTTACATCTGAGCAGAAAAACCCAGGATTAACAATTACTGTCTTCTCTTATCCATGAATATACCACATAAATCCTCTGAGTTTGTAAAATTCCTGCAAAAGCCTCTGTGTAAAAGAGACAGATTTCTGGATTTGACTGCTAGTGTTTAAGCCCAGCTATTCTTTAATATAATGAGAATAACAGTATTCTCATACCTTTCTGACTGTTATGCTGAATAATTTTATTGGCAGTCTGGTTTATTGTCTATGAAATGGACTCACATCTGGTTGACTATGTATCTGGTAGATTACTTCTTCTACTCCCAGGTTTACACAGGAAAATAACATTTTTGTCTAATCAATAAATACTAGAAACATAATATTAAGCAACTATATATCTCTATAGTTGCATAGATGGAAATGACTTGAAGGCACACAGCAATAGCATCTCTGTAGCAAAGATATCCTTAAATACATATAAAACTATGACACCTGAAAATGAAAAGTTATTTCAAATAAGAGCTCACAATTCATAATTAGTTTTTTTAGAAGGGGATGGGATCTAAATTAATGAATTATTGGACAGAAAAAGTAAAAAATAAAGTTGAACTAAAAGTTTTAAAAAGTTGAAATTGTGGTAAAGCATATGCAAAATATTATCATTGCAATTCATAATGATTTTCATATTATATTTTTTGTGGGGTTTCAGGCTATGTGGCCATGTTCTAGAAGAGTTTATTCCTGATGTTTCCCCAGCATCTGTGGCTGGCATCTTCAGAGAATTCTGACCTAGAAGAGTGTGTGTGTGTGTGTGTGTGTGTGTGCGCGCACGCGCGCGCGTGAGCACACACACACACACACTGTGTGACCCACTCTCCTCCAGGTCAGCATTCTCTGCAGATGCCTACCACAGATGCTGACAAAACATCAGGAATAAACTCTTCTAGAACATGACCACATAGCCTGGAAAAAAACACAAAAAACTATGGATGCTGGCCATGAAAGCCGTCAACTTCACAATTTTCATATTGTTTTTGCTACAGTTAAAAGTAAAGTTTATGGCACGGCCAGGCAATCATATTGGCTGCCTAATCAGGAAATTCCCACTCCTACTCATCAGAAGCAACTTGTAGCAAAACAAAAACCTTTTTAAAATTTTGGTAAGAAAATACAAAAGAGATTCGAAGGATAATTAAAAGTATGTTTATGACATAATTATTGTGAAATTCATGAATGCTGGCATTTCTTTGTGAGTGCTGGCAGTGCCAGATACATTTCAGGCATACACAACCAAATTTCAGCAATCACCTTTATGTGACTACCAATATTCACATATCTGAGAACCAAGATGGCATAGTGGCTAGAGTGTTGGACCAGGGCTAGAAAAGTTCAAATCTCTGTTCCGCTTTTATGTGTATTGGATAAGCTTGGGTCAAATGCTATTAGAAATGGAAGAATCTATTATTTTTGCTTTCTCTCACCATTCCCCTTTAACTATCCTGGCAAATGCTTATCAAAATAAACTACCAAACTTTTTAATCACCAAGTTCTACTGTGAAAGGAATTCATGCAGCTGAAGACACAATAATCTTTTCATGAGCCATGGCTACAGCCATATTTTCACATCTAAATACCTCTATTGATTTCACATCCATTCAGGAAGGAAATTCTACTAAAAGAAAACCAAAGTACTGGGGAAGAGCATAATATGGAAACTTTGTCCACTATAGATTAGAAGAAAGGGGTGGCCAGAGGCCATCCCTTTCTCCTCTGGATCATTGCAGCAGCAACCATATGGCCACAACAATGATCCGCCCCAAAAAAGAGCTGTGAAATGGAGCTCCTTCCCGTGATGCCACAAAGGTGCCATTTGTGCCCTGGGGCATCGTGTGACATGTCTAGTGTGCCGTGCTGTTTGGATGTGTCGCACAAGACACGTCATGGGCGTACATGCCATATGGACAGAGCTGCGTCAAGATAGCACTGCCCATACGTATTAGGGTTCGGGAGCATGCGGTTGCTGCATACTTCCGAACTCTAAAATCGCCGCTGGCACACCACAAAGCACCTCTTTCTTCTGAGCCATGATCTTCTTTGAACTACAATTATCAGAGGATTCTGGAAGTTGTAGTCCAAAAAGTAACTTTCCTAAACTTTGGATGAGGAATTGAGTCCCAGGGTCAAAGTCCTTGGCAAAAACTGTGAAGAGCCAACATGTCTCTTGTGCCTTTTAAGTCTTCCACACACTGGCTTATAATATATATAACAGATCTGAGAGCAAGACCTAATATGTATTTGTAAATTCTCACATACAGAGCAACAGAAGAAGGATTAAATTTAGTGGCTAGAGTTATATAATATGCTTGAAATATTATGTCTTCTTTATTGCATTAAATTTCATGTTTTAAATGACTCCATTAAACATGAAACATCACTGACTGCCATTTGCAGGCCTAATATTAATGTTGCCTCTCAACCCCTTCCAAAATCTTGTTTCCAAGATATCCAGTTTCATTAACAATGAAAATTGATTTCAGTGATCAAAGATAATTTAGTCACTGAGTAGCTTTTTATACAGCTGTTAAAATTATTTTGGAGCAGAAACATTGTCCTTGGTTAGAAAAATTACCATAGTGAGATTGTCCTTGTATGTTTAAATTTTAACTTTTTAACATGAGCTCATTTCCAGAAAGCAGTTTCCATTAGCTATTAGAAAATATCACTGAAAATGAAGCAATCAAATAGTTTCTATGAAAAGATATTCAATTTCACATGCTTTAGCTGTTCCTGTTTACTGGAACTGTATCTGTTTTTCTGATAATATACTCTGGGAAATCACTGTCAGCCTATTTTGGTCACCCCCTATTCTGGGATAAACCAGTGATATAGTAAGCAAAAGTCACTAAAGTTGTCATTCTTCAAGGTTAAACCACTTCCCTAACTGTTCAATTTCAGATAGGCCAAAGTGTCATGTGCTTACAGAAACACTTTTAAAATCAAAGGTGACTTCAAAGTGCTAAAGTAGTTTGCACTCAATTCAGTAGGCAGGAGAGAAGAGAAGGAAGAAATCTCCTTCCCAACATGCTCGGGCAAAAACAAACTGCTTCACCATTTCCTATCAGGCGTGTATTCCTCATTAATAACATGATTAACTGTTGCCATCTTGACCACACCCTAAGCTGCTTGGCCACACATGTTCTGGTTTTCATTTGCAAAATATTGGAAGGTGTGTCTTAAGACTATGATTCTACACATTCCTAGGTGAGAGTTAGCTCTACTGAATCAGACTAATAGAATTGTAGGACTGTGATTACACTCTCTCAGCCTCAGAGAATGGCAATGGCAAATCCACTCTGAAAAAAAACTTGCCAAGAAAACTCTATGATAGATTTACCTTAGAGTCACCATAAGTTGGAAATGACTTGGAAGCACACAACAACAAACTACTGTGGAGTGAACAAATGTCGCTTGTATTACATTTGTTCACTCCACAGTAGTTTGAAATCATTTTTCAACCATGTCTGTGAAGAGTGCATTCATCCTGTTGGATTAGAAATAGATTCCTAGGAGTTAGTCCCTTTTCTGGGAAAGATGAGCTTAGCACACTTTCTTTTAATGTGCCTTATCCCCAACATGATAAAGGCACATTTATTTTTAAAACAGGTTTTATTGCATTCGACCAGGCAAATGCATCCTGGATGCATCCTGGATGTCAGCTTTTCAGGAACAGGATTTTCCCATTCTTGGAAAAGCATGGGATAAACCCGTCTGGCATCCAGGCTGTAAATGGGATGCATTCACCCACTTACAGGCGAATGCAATAAAACCAGTTTTAAAAATAAATGCACCTTTATCTTGTTAGGGATAAGGCATGTTAAAAGAGAGTACACTGATCTCTTAAGACTCATAACTTTATTGCACTGGCCCTGGAATGGGCCTGTAGCGTTCCAAAACAGAACGTTCTGGGGATGGGAGGCAGCAGGGAACGCATTTTACTGCACAGCCAGAATGCTGCTGCTACCCCTGAGCATCCCCATCCCGTTCCAGATGTGTCCATCAGGGGGCAATTTCTGGGAATGCTTCTCAAGTGTTCCTGAAAATCGCCCCCTCTGGGACGCATCTGAAACGGGATGAGGACACTTGGCAGCAACAGCAGCATTCTTGCTGTGCAGTAAAATGCGTTCCCTGCCACCTCCTGTCCCCAGAACATTCCATTTTGGAATGCTACAGGCCCACTCCAGGGCCAATGCAATAAAGTTCTCAGCTTCTTTCGGCAGAATTCATAAGTGGAAGCACTGAATATCTTGGGTCTCTCAAATAAACAAGTGGCATGCATGTTTCATAGCTAAAAACTTTACCAGTTATGTTTAAGGGTACATTGAGGCATATATACATACACTGTCTAAGCCCTAACTAACTGCAGGGAAGTTTCAAGGAGAGGAGCAGCTTAGGATGGAAAGCCTGCACTTACGATCCTGAGGGAGGATGAAGTGAAAGAGAGGGAGGTGTCTTTTATGTGTTTGCAAATACATCTGGAAAGTTTTCTGGTCAGGTGTGGTTACTTAGGCGGGATACAAACCGCCATATAGTACGTATAGGATACGTACTAGGGTTAGAAAGGGGCGGTGCTTCCGCACCCCCCTAACCCTAGTATGTATCCTATACGTACAAGATGGCGGCGCCCCTTCTACATGAGCGCCGCCATCTTTACGTACTGGACGCATAGCGTCCAGACGTGTCACGGCGCCTATGACGTCGCGAATGCGCCGGCGGCGCTTCGCGACATCATCAGTGCGCCGCAAGAAGAAGCTCCGAAATGGAGCTTCTTTTTTGCTCCGTGCGGGAGCCGTGCGGTTTGGCTGCTGCGGCTCCCGCGCGGAGCAAACGGTGGCGGCAGGGAAGCGCCGCAAAGCGGCGGTTTGTATCCCGCCTTAGATACTTCTCACAATGGGTGACTGAGCAAAAGGAAAAAGTTCTAGAGACAGCATGTATAGGGTACAGGTATGCAGGAAACCCTTCCTGTCCAAAGCCCTATTGCTCTAATAGTGAATGGGTGAAGAGGGTTAAAGAGAATGATTAGTTGGGAAGCATTTTCAAACAGTTCCTTTGCATAAAAATGCAAGTGTTGTATGTTTGTCCCTTTTTAACTGTATATGTGAAACGTTAGCAGGCATTGGAGAGAATTATACACAAACATGTATGATCTGTCCAATTAAAAAGATTGTATGTACAGCACTGTGTAAATTTACAGCGCTTTATAAATAAAGGTTAATAATAATAATAATAACTGAAAGACTTGGAGAAATCCAAAACTTTCCAAAAATGCAGGGAGGCTTTTTTAAAAAAAATACTCAGTGAATAAAGGAGTATTAGCTCTGTAAGGATTAGGAGTTCTCAATAGGCATGAACTGCTAAGGGAATGATTAAGGATTTTTTTTTTCTTTTCGTTTTTTTAAAGGAAGGGGGATTATATGGAATATCCTGAAAGGGAGGATAGCTGATGAGTTATAACTTGCAATGTAAGATTTTAGTACGTGTCAAATTTGCATAATTTCTCACAGTCAGAGAAAAAGTATGGCAAGAAGGAGTTATAGTTACTTCAGTGATACTTCACCCAATATGATTTTGAAGATATGTGGAAAATCCTATCCTTGAATAATGGGGCCACAAGAATTCACACAGAAGCTACAAATATGATAATTCCATCTAAAATAATAATCTTGTGGAGGGGAGGAGAATAAAAAACAAGCCTGATTAAAACAAAGATTTAGTGTCAAAGATAAAAGAACTATTGATAAATTATTGTGAGACAAAGCAAGTGAAAAGATCCTGATAACTTAGGCACCACATTTAGGTCATGCTATATAAACCATGGGGTCTGGCAAAACATCTGGAAATCTAATATTAATTTTTCATATTGCATTAATTTGAGGAACAACTGTTATAAAATTATGAAAGTACATAACTCTTCAAAGATTACAGACTGCTATAATAGTCTATGCTGGAAATGCAAAAGAGAAACAGGAACCGTTATCCATTTATAGTTTGACTGGGCCTCATGCTATTTTTAAAAAGTTTAATATTAACAAGACTATCAAAGGAATTACTGGAATAGAAATACCTCTTGACCCTATTACAATTTACTGACATACAAAAGCAATACATAACGGTCACTGAAAATTGTTATTTTATATGATAACTCCAGCTAAAATTCCCCATGTTAAGCATTTGTTAAGAATTTGAGGGAACATGAAACTCCAAGAAATATTGAATGGGAAGGACAGGAATAAGCCATTATGACTAAATTAATGCATTTTATAAGTCTTAGGCCAATATTCAATAACTGGCTGCCAGAATTTCAAGAGGTTTGAAAAAAGAAAAAATAAGGATTAGAATTAAGATCATTTTTCCTTCCTTCAAACTTTACTCATTATTTAATTGTTTATTTCCCATTTATATATTACATTCACAAAATAAATTACCAAAAAAAAAAATTCCCACAATATTCAAAACGAAAATCAATAAAGCAACATGTTATAGCCATACAATGATATGGTTGTTACAATAATATGGCAAGAATGCTATCAAAAAAGTAAAGTAATAGACAAAGAAAAGGCACCAGTAAAATCAAGTAACATAAAAATAATTCTGTAAAATAAAAGCCCATGCTCACAATCTAATTTAAAGCTACACTGAGGTTTGAGGTTGAGTTTTGAGGTTAAGATTTTTTTAAAATTTCTGCATAAATTAAGCAGAACACATTGAGTACAACTTGAACATTTATAATGGAAACAGACTGATCTGACCATCCCTATCTGTTGTCCTTTAGATGTTGTTAGATTTCAGTTCTCGTCAGACTCAACATGACTAATATTCACGCATTGCCAAACAACCAGCAAAGCAAGGTTGGGATACAATATTTAAAACATATATCAGTTGCCTGTCATTTAATGAGGGTATATCCTCATAGTTATGAAAATAACTAGAGGTCATGACTATGTTGCATGAAGAATGAACATTTCCATTATTAATTCATAAACAATCTTTTAAAGATATCCTTCTGTGATGAGCAGAAAGAGGTCATAGAGTGTCCCCCGGGCATCATCCCTACAATCTCTAACTTACCCTGTTAAAAGAGGAGCACCCCACACATCATGGCATTGGTTGTCTCCCAAAGAAGAAGAGAGAAGAAGATGCTTGTATGAGAAAGAATAGAGAAAGAAATGCTATAGGAGACAGATATAGGATAAGAAAGGGCTGACAAGGGTCCTCCATGAAGCTGGGGGAAAGGGCCAATAGGAGTTTTGTTGTCTCCTCTTTTTGGCATCGCTCTTTGCCATTGTTTGCTCAGAGGTTGAACTAACTCTCATTCTCTCTGACTATTCATGAAAGAGTAAAAAAGGCAGGGCTGAGGGAGTGAAAATAGGAACTTTACCCATAGTCCTGAGATGGCAGTGAGGAGAGAGATTTGCTTCAGGATCTTCCCTGAGTTAAGGAAGATCCTTGTCATTTGACTGTGCATGTGCTTTCTCTCTCACACTTTCTTACTCCTTTTTTCTGAGCCTTCTTTTTGTGTTTCTGGACTATAGGCCTGTGAACAGCCTAATAAACAAGTACTGTAACTAGTTATTTGTTACAAGCCCATTTCAGTCTCTGATCTGAGTAGATATGTATAGGATTGTGCTGTTAAAAAGCCAGAACAATAGCAGAAGTTTTCCTTAGACTAACGTATAATAAATCAAATGTTAACGTTGACACTAAATATGAATGGCTTCAGTCCCATGATAATACTGTTATTAATAACACTCTCAGGCTGTTTAGTGAATATATTGCATGTGAGGTACTTAAAGAATTGCTTTGTGGTGAGGATACTTAGAAGTTGCCACTCTTCTCCCTTTTATATCTGCAAAAGTCATTATCAGTACATATGTTTTTATCTCTCAGGAGCCTCTGAAGTCCCACAGCAAATTTGCCTTTTGCATGCTGAAAAATAACCCAGATACTATTGCTGTATGGCTAGTCATTACAGAGGTTCAAGAAGGACAAAATGTCTTCAGATCAAAGATAAAGGAGAGAGCAGCTGTGAGTAAATGTGAAAAAATAAAGTTGCCAAGGATCTTTCATCTAAGCTACCATAGTCTGATGGATCCATTCTGTTTATTATGTTCTCCATTCACACAAAAATGTCCAGTCTAATATTTTTCTGGCCCTCACCTCACCGTGTTACTATTGATTGGAGGACAGAGTGGGGTCACGTTTGATGAACCGGTAGGGCCCCTCTGTTATGTCCTGACTGTCCCTGCTTCCTCACACTGTTCAGAAATTGGGGAGG
Organism: Sceloporus undulatus; assembly: GCF_019175285.1. Lineage (NCBI taxonomy): Eukaryota > Metazoa > Chordata > Lepidosauria > Squamata > Phrynosomatidae > Sceloporus > Sceloporus undulatus. The sequence goes on along the minus strand of NC_056526.1, from coordinate 157,272,481 downwards.
GGGGGCTGCATCATTGCGTAGCTCCACATTCAGTTTAGAACCCTGAATATCCAGGGTTCTAAAAACCTATGGATCTTGAAGGGATGTCAAACTGACAATCAAGCAAGCTTGTTTTCTGCTGCTCCAAAGACTGAGACACAGAGCAAAGGATTCAAGATACAGGAAAAGAGAATCCATCTAAACATTGGGAAGAACTTCCTGATGGCAAGAGCTATTTGACAGTGGAACATGATACCTTTGAAAGTGGTGTAGTCTCCTTCTTTGGAGTTTTTTAAACAGAGGTTGGATAGCCATCTGTTGGGAATGCTTTGATTGTGTATTCTTGCATAGCAGGGGAGTTGGATTGGATGGTCCTTGTGGTATCTCCCAACTCTATGATTCTACAATTCTATATCATGAGAAGACATAAATCACTAGAAAGGACAATAATACTTCGTAGGGTAGAAGACTGAGGGAAAAAAGCAAGATCACATTACAGGAATCTACAAAACCTGAGCAGGGCTGTTGAAGATAGGATGACTCAGAGGTCTCTCATTCATAGAGTCACCATATGTCAAAATTAACTTGATGGTAGTTAACAACAAACAATGGTTTTCCCACCAGAATCATATAACCTCACTAAACAGGGAAAACATGTTTGAACAGGTTCATTTTTATATGTGAAAATAAAATGAACATGTACATCCCTATAGCATATAGTCACAGCAGCCATTTCATTGGTGTCCACAATACTTTCTCAGTATCCTCATGTGCTTGCTCATAAATTGGAAAAGACAGATGTGATGGTTTTCTCTGCTTCCTACCCAAGGGAATAAGACAGAAGCAGAGGAACACAATGCCAATAGCGGAAGGTTTTCTATGGTCCCACCCCACTCCTGCTGAGCTGGATGGGACCTCGTGAGACCACCTTAATCCCAAAAACAACTTGCTGCCACCACCCAATGATTAACCTGTCACACTCCAGCAAAGCACTGGGACATTGCTGGGCCTTCTACTGGTAACCTACAATCAGTAAGCGCTAGCTGAGCTAAGGCCATGAAAAGGAATTAAATAAGAGGCAGAGTACTGAAGGAAAAGTTTATTATAAAGTAAAGAACATTAAAAAGCAAAACATGGAGGACAACTGGTCCTCCAGGCACGAACTTAAAGGATCAATTACAAAATGATAATCGGCAATATTTTCTAGGCCTCACACAGCAGTCTTTTCCAGTATAGGCAGAGGTTCCTGATACTTTGCTTTACCACTTGATGTGATTTGAAGTTGTTAAAATATTTGTGGAACTTTTAAAAAGTGACACATTTCATGCCATGTGATGTTTGACACTTGATATGCCTTTTTTGTGTGTGTAAACTACAGTAATCCAAAAGGTGCTGAAGTCTACAGACCCTCCAAAGTGAGGGAGGAAATCTGGAATATATCTCAACCTCATATTCAGACCTGGTTGTTATAGCTATGGGATAACCAGGATATTTGTGCACTTTTGATTATCCAGGCATGGTGGCCCTTTTTTAAGGGAAGGTATTGTGTAATGGAAGGGGCTGATGATTATATTGTTTAATCTGGTGTTTTATTTATGTGTCTGAACATTTGGGAACTGACATACCCTGCATGAGGGAGAAAATGATATTGCTATAAGAAATGCTAGAATGAACAAAAATGTTTAACTGGAGAGATTGACAGACCACAGAATTCTCTAGAGTCCCTAGCTGATGATATCATTGCATTCCAGTGCAGCAGACTAGGCAATAAAATGTACTGTGTAACACAGGACTGGGGGTTGATAAAGAACTGTGTAACAGTAAAGCTTCAGCTTTAAACACTCATTTGGAGCATGAAATCTTTGGTTAATAGCACCTCTTTTTCTGGTGCACTTCTGGGAAATGAAGATGGAAATTGTATGTGTATTATTTCACAGTAGCTTTCTTATACACTGTGTGACTTTATATATATATATCTGGTTAAGCATGCAGCAAATATCCAGGATTTGCTGATCTCAAAACAGAAGCTGTGTCTTAAACACAGCAAGTTTGTGCAGATGGTATTTTGAGCAAATTGACAATGGAATATGCTCATGCAGGACTTTGCCTGTTCACATGTAGGACTAACCTGGAGGTGTAGATCTGAGTGCTCAATAATAATAATAATAATAATAATAATAATAATAATAATAATAATAATAAT
>NC_056526.1:157256949-157270289 GCF_019175285.1 Sceloporus undulatus | reverse complement strand
TTTATTTATATCCCACCTCTCTGTCCATGACAATGGAGGTGGCTTACAGTTAAAAAAATATACATGCAAACCCTCATATCCCAATAGTTCCCACCCCAAAAAAACATCATTTAAACAATTAACTATTAACTTATGCCCTAGCTCAAACGTCACTTTACACTAGATGCATCCCAGCCTCATCTTCATCATGCCATTCTCACCAGTCCCACCATCCATATGAACCTGCTTTATATGCATAGGTCATAGAATCATAGAATCTTAGAGCTGGAAAGCACCATAAGGGCCATCCAGTCCAAAGTACAACAATCTCAGTTTAACCATTTTGGCTTCTAGTGAGTGTCCAGACTTCATTTCCTTGAGGACTCATTTATCTGTCTTTTTAGCAGGCTGTGGTATGCACAGAACTCTTCTCTAACACATTTCAAATGAGTTGATTTTCTTCCTACCAGTTTTCTTAACTGTCCAGCTTTTACAGCCATACATAGAGATAGGAAATATGATGTCATGGATGATCCTAACTTTAAAATGGGATCCCTTATTCAAAATAGCAAAATAAAAGTTTGCTTTTAGGAATTTATATATTTTTGAATATTTGTTAGCCATGGGTAGTTAAATCTGTAGATGTAGAACCTATGGATAAAAAGGGCCCTCTGAATTTCTACAGTGTACACGAACCCTAAATTTACTATCAAATAATAATCTACTAGTTAGAGCTAGTAATTGTCAGGAATGGCAAGATTAGGTATCTCAGGAATCTGATCATCAAGGCATTCCACATTTGTATACCTTCAAGGCTCAGTTAGGATACTTTTCTGTTAGTCCAGAATGTAGATGGTTGGAGGCTCCAATGTCACTTTAGGAGATTATCACACATCTCTTGTTGCCCGATCTAGGCACTGGCTTAAACAGATCTTATTGCATGCCTCCATGCCCAACTTGGCCACATCGCATACGCGATCTGGACTCCTGGTGTACTTTTCAAAAAATCGGAAAGTATCATATCAGAGTCTAGATCAGGTATGCAATGCGGTTGAGTTGGGCACAGAGGCATGCAATAAGATCCATTTTCACCCATTTAAGCCCATACCCAACCCGTGCCTGGATCGGGCAAAAAGAGGCGTGTAATAAGAGATTGTTACAGTCTTATGCAGAAGTATAGAAACTGGCCAGATACTCCCCTTTCTGCTGTTTTTTAGTTCTCATCTAACTTGACTGGTCTTCCTTGCTCTCTCTGTTATCTCCCTTCCTCTCTCTCCCATTCCCACCTCCTTCTTTGAACTGCTGTATTGAGCTCTCTTCTTTCTGCACCCCCATTTTTCTTCCTAATCCCTAAATTTCATCTTCCTTTATCCTGTTCTCTTTCTTGTCATTTACCACCTGTGGTACTAGTTGGGGTGGCTGGCAAGCTTTTGGCAATCCATGATGACATCAGTTCCTGGCAGCACCATTTACTGCCTTCTGGGAGTGCCAATGGCCCTGGGGCTTATTACAACAACCCAAAATAGATGTCAGTGGCAACATTTGCAGTTGCTTTCACTACTATTCCTTGGCACATAACTGAATAGTTTTTGTTTAATAAGAATCCTTAAGTACAGGTGCATCTTTTCTAAAGGCATTACTTTGCAGCTTCAAACACAGCTTTAATCTTTTGGGGTTTTTTTGAGCCTCTGAACAAAAGAAGCAGCCTTAATTTCAGGGCCTGCAGCAAAAGAATAAAAATTCTGAGTTGGCAGATTTCTCCCCATAGAAATATGTGCCATTTGTTATTAACTGAAAACAAAAAATTAAGAGGCCATACTCCATTGGGTTACATATAGGAAAAAGGGCCTTGAGTCATAAAACTAAGTCATTTTCCACTAACAATTTACAGACCTAGGACAATATTTCTGTGTTTTTCCATTGCAATAACATTGCATTGTGACAGTGCTTTGACTATATTATGTTCCACTATAATGTGGAAACAACTGCTAGATCTTAATGAACGTACATATTCTCTGACTATATAGGTAAGACATTAAGGTTGATACATACATACTTCCCTGAATAAAAATCCAAAGCAAAAGAGAAGATTCATTCTTTGAATTGAAGAAATTTGTGGGACCTATAAGAGTTTCAATAAGACTAGCGAACATTTTCCAGGGAGTCCATCATATCACTAAGTTATTCACCAATACCATTTCAATCAACAATCAAGGTGGATTTGGAGGTTATTACTTGGTATGACATTTGGGGAATGTTGCTTGCAGGTATAAAGTGTTGTGTGAAAGTAAATGAATTCTTCAACAGTTAGATTACACATTCCTTGTTTAGATTTATATATTTTAGTGGATGAGCTTTGAGTGGTGAAATATACAAACATTGCAAATAACAGACTGAAGCCACTTTAAAAGGATGTATGTATCTTGTATTTTTTATCCTGTGCAATAGACACATCATCACATATAACTGAACTGCTCTCAGGATATTTGAACAGCAAGGGATGTTCCAAATGAACAGCTTAAACCTCTTAACAATTATCTTCTTTAACAGGAAATTTCATTACATATACTTTGGAATCCCAAATGTTATAGATCTGTAGAAGAAAAGAAAGGAAGGAAATTGAACAATTAAGCATTTACACATAATAAAAGAAAAGTAAATTACATTCATAATAATTTTTAAATTTCTGTGAACGTCTGGAAAAGGTCTCATAAAGATTATGTCAGATAGTATCTTTACACCACTGTGGTTAACACAAACATCTGTAATGGTTAATAATAGTTGCTGAAAAATAGCACCAATAAGGCAAATGTGTTTTATATTTATTGGAAAAATTAAGCTGTTAAAAAAACTTTTTAAAAGCCTTTGAATATTCAAAGACATTTTCTTAGTTTAATATTGTATTATCTAAGATATAGAATGTTTGTGTGTTGGGGCAGATATATATACTGGCAATTTACACAGTACACTTCAAGGTATATCAATTATAACCTATCCATGAACTTACAGTTCACTTCTAAGTCTCAATAGTTTTCACTATTGATCAAAATGCATGGTGACATCCCTGCAAAAGGTAGTGTCATATGTAATAGAAGAAATGGGTCAGTATAATCCACAGTCTGTATCTTGTTGGGAGCAATATAATATAAATTGGAGCACTCATATTATATTAAAAACAGATGGAGTTTTGTGCAACCTATACTGATTAGTCCTTTCAATTAGTTTTCACTTTAGACTCCTCAGAATTACTTGTGACATTTTATTCACTGGCAGAATAATCACAGGTCATTTTGAGTGACCCATAACTAGGTTCTTGCCAAATAAGTTTAGGATGTATTCTATTTTTTCCTATGGGAAATTTGAAGTTGGGAATAAAGGTTGTCCAGGAAAGGGTAAGTTAAAATTCCACAGAGCAAATTCCATGAGCAGAACTCTATATAATCATTCTCTCAAAGACTAAAATTTAAAAAAGATGTTTTGGAACAGAGGTAAGGAATGTATGGCCTTCCAGATGCCTTTGCACTTCAGTTCCCATAAGCCTTCACCACGGACTATGCCGGCTTGAGCTGATGGAAATTACAGCCAAACAGTATTTAATAAACAGTTTTTCCTGCAGATTGTCCTGTCAACATAGAGACAAAAAAATTGAAATTTTGCATTTTCACACGTAAGATTGAAATCCCTAATGATTAATATACATATTTGCAGGCATCTGTTGCATCAAGATTAGGAATTCTCACCCAGGGCTTGCTCAGCGAACTCTTTTCACAGCTAAAGTCAACTTTTCTGCCCTGTTCAATTTTGCACAAATAACTTACCAAGGAATAAGCACCCAAACTTTCCTGGGTTTCCTCTCAAACAAAAATTTCAAAATCCAATAGTGTAAAGTCTCTTCTCAAGTTTGCACACAACCATCATGGGACAGAGAAAATTCTTAATGTATTGTCACTGCATATTTGCAGCAGTTTAATACCACCTTAGGTGCCATGGCTCCTTCCTATATAATTCTGGGATTTGTAGTTTGGTGAGCACTACATCTCTTTGGCAGGAAATGCTTCTGGGTCCCAGTTCTGAGAAAAGAGTGTGATACAAATTATTATTATTATTATTATTATTATTATTATTATTAACAACAACAACAACAACAATTGAAGCCTCTAGATGCTTCAGTTTTGATTGCGTCGGAGCCACAATGGCCGGACAGCCCACTCCTAATGTGGGCTTTCATCGCAGTCTCAAATGAACTACTGGCAAGAGCAGAATTTATCCACTCCTTTTTGGGCCAGCTCTTGCTGCCTCAGCATGGCCTTAGTGCAGCCTCCTACCACTGTGGGGGAGTGTGTCATGTAAACGCCACACTCTCAAAGCAGTCAGAAGCCACTTTATTTCACCTGTCTGTTTCATGACATAGTTTTCTCCATTATCCTTGCTGATTTATGGGGAAGCCCTCCCTTAGGTAGCTGGGGGGGGGGGTCATGGTTAAGGCAAAAGTGGACCCAAGTGATGAGGCGATGCCCTACACATACAAACATATATGAGTAACGCTCCTATGTGTAGGAGGAAATCTTGATTTTTCCCATGATTCCCCTTTCCATACAGAAGTGCTACATCACACTCCCATTGAGGTGTATATGCCTGCATACAATTATGTGTAGCTTCTTCAACCCACAATTTTTGAAGCCCATCAAACAAAAGATACAGTCAGTCCTCCTCATAGGCGGGCTTGCCTTCCGCTACTTTGAGCTTATGCGGAAGGCAAGCCCCAGCAGAAATAATGGGGCATGTACCCACACCGGCGTGAGCATGCACCCCATTATTTTCTTTGAGGCTTGAGTATACACTCTTTTCCTCATATGTGGGGTGTGTGTGTCCGGAACGGATCCCCCGCATGTGGGGAGGGCAGACTGTATTTAATATTCTGGTATTGTATTAGCAATAGCAAGTACATTTCTATACCATTTACCGATGTACTAAGCATTTTACAAAGTGTAAGCTAATTGTTCCCAACGAGCTATGTACTCATTTTAGTGATCTACAGAAGGATGCCAGGCTGAATTGACCCAGAGCCCCTGGCTGGTACTGAACTCACAACTTTGTGGTTTGTGAGTTTGTGGCTGCAGTACAGGCATTGTACCCCCTATTTATGTATCATGAACACTGGTCAATAGAACTATTTTATAATACTGTGTCTTAAAACCCAATGAGAGATTTTAAATCTGTACAACACATTTTAAGCAAGTAAATAGCAAATAGACAAAATTATATAGGATTTCCAGCTGGCATAGAATTACACTCATCATGCCCATTTTATTACTCACTGTCAATAGCAAAATTACACAGATTATATTCATTTTATTTTTCTCCTAAAAAAAGTTATTTTTACAGATCCCTAGCATACAATTCACACAGTAACTGAACCCTGTCACAGACGTACTTTAACCACAACAGAAATGTTTTTCTACAAAATTGCTGACTACACTTAGAGTTTTAATGCAAGACCTGTGAAAGATAGAGCAGGCATACCTAGCATCTCTATGACCTTAATTTTCAGGAATCTTCCATTTGAGTGTGCAATTTCTCCTGGATCAGGACAATAATATGGTTGATTTCAGCCTTCCTCAGAAATATCTAAATGAAATTGTATGTACATTTATTGGAAAATAAACCTCATTAAATCAGTAGGACTTCTGAAAAAAATGTCTGGAACTAAACACTTCTATAAAATGGTGTATTTTAACATGCATCTTCACATTAAACAGTGTGCTTCCATGAAGAACAGATGGAATATCATTCCCATGTTTTGATAAACCATTAGCCTCCCATATTTCTGTCATATCTGGATTCAGTTTCAGTTTACCTCCTCCCATCCATCAAACTGACTCCAGGCACCTGTTAAAATCATCCAGAACTACATGGATATGATGAAAAGGAGAGCTACTACTAATTTCATCTGCCTCTTGCTGGCACTCAGTGCTGAAACCTGAGGTGACCTTTCCTAATGGTTTCACACAGATGTTAAATGGCATGGAGGTTTGGATCTGAACTTGTGAAACCGTGGATTATGAATACTATGAAACTGAAGACCAGTCTCCCAGCACCATTTTCTGGAATATGCTCAACAGATAGGAATGAAACCACCAGTATCATCAACTCCCACAGCAGACATGAATCCATGATTGATGGTATGTACTAAAGACTGCTGAAAAGAGGAGGAAGACCAGCATGGATAATTTCCCCTGTCATTTTCTCACATATATTATCCACCAAAGCAATAGAAGGTATTTTAGTTCCAAAATGGGACTAAACACCACACTGAAACAGAGCCAGAAAAATCATCCAGAAATGCTTGGAGATGGGGCACCTCTCAGTGATGCATTATGTTTAAAAAAAAAATGGTTTGCAACTGGATGAAAGATTATTAGGGCTCAAGGAGAATTTCTTTTAAGCACTGATTTTTTTTCCCTCTCAGTAGTAAAAAAAGAAGGATGGACATGTCAGTACTGCTTGGGCAAGTTACTTGTTGGACTACAACTTGTACAGCCTCTATGAAACCCTTAGAGGTACACATGGAAGAAGAGATATTAAGCACTGTTTTGGCTGCCTACTGGAAGCTTAGAAGTGACTGGGCCAGCCTAATTTCATTGGTTAGAGATTGCTACAGTCGAGATGCTGCTGCAGAGAAATCCCTGTTGCATGTATTTACCATTCAACCTCACAAAGTGTGGGGACAAGCAACAGGGCCTCCTTTGAAGATCTCAAATTTCTGGCAGACTCTTTCTGATATCTTGGATTCAAGTCATTTAGGGCTTTGTAAATCAACACCAGCACCTTGCACTGAGCTCGAAAGCAGATTTGAAACCAAAGAAGTTCTTACAGGACCAGGGTTAAATTAAATTCTCATCAAAGCTTAGCAGTTGTTCTCCAGAAAATGAGAGGAAAACCTTAAACTTGCATTCCAATTTTGTTTACTTTCTGCAAACCAATAAATAGTGGAAAGGGGAAAGCTGTTCATAACTCCCATCCTAATTTTAAATGTAGGTTTCACCAGAAAGGAAGGAAGGAAGGAAGGAAGGAAGGAAGGAAGGAAGGAAGGAAGGACTTATTAATTGACTGATTGCACGTACATCCCACTTTTCAACCAAAATGGAATCCAAAATGGCTTAAAGCATTAATTTACAAAAGTTAAAAAGGAATTACAGTGGACCCTTGTTGCTGGGGTTTGCTTCCAAGATCCCCAGTGGATAACAAAATCTGTGTATGCTCAAGTCCCATTAAATATAATGACATAGCAAAATAGTGCCCCTTATTAAAAAAATGCAAAATTAAGGTTTGATATTTGAAATTTATACTTTTTTTGAACATTTTCAAACCGTGGATGCTTGAATCCTTGTATAAAAAAATCCGTGTATAAGAAGGGCCAACTGTAGACATCAACATTATTTAAAAAACATTATTAAAGGAGCTAAAACACTAAGATGCTTAAAACATATTTACACATTCTAAAACATAGAACACAGTTTCAAAAAAGAAAGAAAGGGGGGAGGAAGCACCACTTCACACACTGAAGTTCCATAGTTAAAATTCTAAAGCCTCCCTAAATAAAAACACCTTCATCATCAGCATAAAGATAGCAGTGAGGAAGCCAATTGAACCTTCTCTGAGGACCTTATCACACTAGGGACTTACCATGCAGATATTGTTGCCCAAACATTGCCAAATGCTCCAGAAGTGCTGAAGGTTGGATCAAGGTGATGGCCCTTCTGAAACGTCACTGAAGAGATCTCATTCTCCTGTCGATGAATCTGAGAAGCCATTTTTGTAATAAAAGGAATAGTCTGTTATTACAAAAATGGCTTCTCAGTGAACAATTTGTCAATGGGAGAACAACGAGAGCACTTCAGTGACATTTCAGAAGCATGATGGATGATCCCACCTCTGGCGCTTCTGGAGCATTTGACAATGTTTGGGCAACAATATCCATGCAGTAAGTCCCTAGTGTGATAAGGTCCTGAGAGTTCCACAGCCTAGGAGCAGCCATGGAGAAGGCTCTCTCCTGAGTCCTCAACCTTGCCTGTAAGAGTGGTGGGACTATGAGAAACCCTTCTCTACAGATCTCAGTGCACACCCTGGTTTATACAAGGAGATATGATCTTTCAAATAATGTGGATCCAAGCCATGTAGGGCTTTAAAGGTCAAAACCAGCACTCTGAATTCTGCTTGGAAATGGACCAGTAGCCAATGCAGATGTTTCACCAAGGGGGGTCACATGTTCCCTGTACCCAGTCATGGTAAACAGTCTGGCTGTAGCATTTTGGACCCACTGAAGGTTCTGAACAGTTTCCAAAAGCAGCTTAACATAGAGCACATTACAGTAGTCCAAACAGGATATAATCAAGGCATGTGTCACAACATTTCATAACATAACATTTCCTAGGTTGCATCTACACTGCAGAAATAATCCAGTTTTACACCACTTTAACTGTCATGGCTTCTTCCTATGGAAACTTGAGATTTATAGTTTGTTGTGGCACCAGAGCTCTCTGATAGAGAAAGCTAAATATTTCACAAAACTACAAATTCCAAAATTTCATAGCATTGAGCCATGGCAGTTAAAGCATTGTTACACTGCATTAATTCTCAATTGTGGATGCAGCCCAAGTCTTTTTTTATTATCAAGTTATGTTTATAGCTAAAGTGTAGATAGATACTAGATAGATAGATAGATAGATAGATAGATAGATAGATAGATAACCTTTATTTGAAAATTTATGCCACAAATGACCAAAAATTAAGAGTTTTAGAAGAAATACAATGACCATCTCTACCCTGTTACTAACAAATGAACTATTTTCTCATCAGCTAGGAGGTCATTTAATACTGAGAAATTAATGGTGGCAATGGTGTCAGTATACACAGAAGATTGTATTTTATATGGATAAAAACTGTCTCAGAGACCCCTTCAAACACATGCACTCACATACACTAATAAGTAAAACTCCCACAATATTAGAGATTCCTCTCTCCTAATCCATTTCATCTCAATCATAGTTTATAATATTTATAATATACAATATTTTAAATATTTCAGTGACAGTTATTATTTCTAGGATATGAATGTATGATGGCAGGAGCAGATACATGTTAATTTTATGTATGAATGAAATAGAATGGGTTGCACTGATAGGAATGAGAAGTAGATGTATTGGCTTACATTTAAATAGTCTGCTGTGAAGTTTTCAGAAAATGATGGCAAACTCCCAATTATTTAAAAGCATCTACTATCCCTCCCACCTGCAAAAACAAGAGGAAGCTGAATAAAAACATCTAACCAACTCACACTGTGCAGCAAATTCAAAATATGTCACATCTGGCCATGCAGCAAATCTCTCTTCTACATTTTTTAACATCTTCTACCTCTTCTTTGTACTTTTGAGTTTTTTTTAAAAAAAATCATTTTCAAACAATAAAGAGTGAACCTGCTACAGATGTGACAACTGGATTCTTCATTGCCCTGTTAGCTATCGATAATATAGTTCTGGCAATTGTTTAAAGGACAAGAAAGAAAACAATGGTAATTAATATTTTAATTCATTTTAGTATGTGATATTATAAAGAACTGCTGTTGATTTGCAGCAATGACAAGGACTGGATTAAGATTACCCTTGAAGTTGTTTCCAGCTCTACAGTGGTATCACTGTAGTCTATGAATGATTTAGCGCTGAGCTTTTGGTGTAATGCTAATGGATCTCCAGCTCAGAAAGCTGCATGTTCAAATCACAATAACATCAAGCACCAACCTTTGGTGAAAGAACAAAACTCAGTGATCTAAGAAACAACAGGTTCTTCATTCAGAAAATCTAAAAGATAAATTAGATAAATCCAAGAACTACATGTTGGTAGATAACAGAGAAATTGTTATACAGGTTGAGTCTCCAATATCTGGAATTGCAAAATCCAAAATATTCCAAAAGCCAAAACTTTTTTCACGGGTGGCTGAGATAGTAACACCTTTGGTTTCTGATGGTTCAGTGTACACAAACTTTATTTCATGCACAAAATTATTTTTTAAAATATTTTATAAAATTACTTTCAGGCTTTGTATATAAGGTGTATATTAAACATAACTGAAGTGCCATCTCCAAAATATGTCATTATGAACATATATTCAAATTCAGATATGACAAAATCCAATAAAATAAAATAAAAATAAATCCAAACCACCTCTGGTCTCAAGAATTAGGATAAGGGAGACTCAGCCTGTATAGTAGATTATTTAGTATACAATGACCGGAATCCTGTTAGTGACATACAGGCACATTACATGTGGCTTACATGCACATATGTCTGTTCTGGACAGAGCATAAGGAGTTGTTCTATAGCTTTTTGTACACCATACCAAACCTCTCCTTTTGTGAAGCATTCAAGCCCCAGGAAGGGCTGCTGATGCTAACCACCAGTAGGGAGAAGATGAAGAGGAGAAGCAGTTACAGCAATGAAGACATGGCTGGGATAGTTTCCTGGGGAGGAGGATAAGGAGAGTACACTCTGTACTTGAAGGCATCTTCCCTATTCTCCCCCCACCTGCCCCAAGACCAGGGGCCTTTTGCCCCCAATCTAGGCACAGGCAGGGAATATGCGGGACTGAGTGAAAAAGCATTTTATCACATACCATACCGTCTTCAAGGCAGCTCCATGCTATCGCCCAGCACTAAGGTATCAATCCTCAATCCAAGGAGGCTGTCCTGGTCCTAAACCAGTGCCTGTCTTCAGTAATGGACTGGATGAGGGCAAACAAGTTGAAACTTAATCCAGACAAGACAGAGGTGCTCCTGGTCAGTTGGAAGGCAGATCGGGGAATAGGGATCCAGCCTGTGTTAGATGGGGTCACACTCCCCCGGAAGACACAGGTTTGCAGATTGGGGGTACTCTTGGACTCAGCTTTGAACCTGGAGGTCCAGTTCTCTGCTGTGACCAGGAGTGCTTTCGCACATTAAAAACTTGTACTCCAGCTGCGCCCATTCCTTGAAAAGCCAGATTTGGCCATGGTAGTACATGCCTTGGTTACATCCCATTTGGACTACTGTAATGTACTCTATATGGGGCTGCCTTTGAAAAGTGTTCAGAAAATTCAGCTAGTTCAAAGAGCTGCTGCCAGGCAATTAACAGGGGCAGATTACAGAAACCATGCAATGCCCCTGTTGAAACAGCTTCATTGGCTGCCAGTTTGTTTCCGGGCACAATTCAAGGTCCTGGTTATTACCTACAAAGCCCTACATGGCTCAGGTCCACACCATTTGACAGGCCATTTCTCCTGATATGAACCAGACCGGACTCTAAGATCCTCTGGGGAAGCCCTTCTCTCTGTCCCAACATCATCACAAACACGGTTGGTGGGGACACGAGAGAGGGCCTTCTCAGTGGCTGCCCATAGACTCTGGGACTCCCTGCCCAGGGAGATCAGAATGGCTCCCTCCTTGATGGCCTTTCACCGGGTGCAGGTGAAGACCTACCTGTTCACACAGGCATTTAGGGATTTACTATAAGGACAGGCTGGGATGTTCAATGTTAGACCAGTTTAAAAATTCTTTTCAATCTACATTTTATTTTATTATACTATTTTTTATTATTTTTTATTTTTTTATTTTTTATTTTTAAATACTGTGAAGCTGCTCTGAGTCCCAGTCCTGGGAAAGAGTGGGATACAAAGAAAGAAAGAAAGAAAGAAAGAAAGAAAGAAAGAAAGAAAGAAAGAAAGTATCCCCAATCAGGGCTCAGCTGCATGATTTTGCTCCACTGGAAAGCTTCTGTCTTTCAAAATTCATGTGTCTGAGCCCTGATTGAGGACTGCTTATCACTAGATGATGGCATGAGGATGCATTAAGAACAGCATGGCATGCGATAAAATATGTTTTCACTAGGCTATGCATATCCCCTGCCTGTGCCCAGATCAGGGACAAAAGTATGTGCAATAAGATCCCAGGTCACTTGCATCTTCATCATTGGAATTGCTTTCCCTTTCTATCATCACCCCATTGATAAACATCAAAAGTGACCCCAGCCAAAGAATGAGATGTTGTGAGGGGAGTTGTATAGAACTACATGAAAAGAGCATTACACTCTTTCTGACTGATGTAGGGCCTTGGCTGTACAGAAATGTACAGATCATTCCAGAAAGAAGTTCACTGAAAGGTTACATTTAAACCACCAGTGCACAGTAAACGTGGAGGAATAAGATTTCATTGCTTAAAGTTATCTATACTGTATTTATACACAATATTGTATGGGGGGGGGGGAGAGAGGAAGGACAGAGACCATACATATGTTCAGATTGCAAGGACATTACTAACCACTGTAAGCATACTAATGGTGGCATGCAAAATTTAGTATAGAAGACTGAAGATAGAAGAACTGAAAGCAAATAAATGTGGTTTATAGCTTCCCTTGTTCATCTCTGAAGAAGAACACCTTTGAGAATCTGGTATCCAGGTATTGATCCAAGGCTAATGTTCCTTCTTGTGCAAAAGAGAATAGAACAGGAAATGAATTTATATTTCCTAGGTCTCTATCTTCCTCTCTTCCTCTTCATTCTTATCCTTAGGATATTTTATACATCATTAATCTTCAAACACTCTGCTTTTTAACATGGAGCATCTAATCATGAAATGCAAAGCCATGAATACTTTTTACACTTCTATCTAAAACACATTTGCTCAGAAGTCTGTTCATTGTATTTCAATTAAGTGTCCTTATGACCTCAGCCCTAGCTTGATTCTGTCCTAAAATTACAGCTTGAACTTTAGACTTTAAATGAATGCTCATCAAGTTTTTTGCAGCCATCTTTATGCTCTCTCTGCTCTTCAATATTGCAGCTGAGGTGGGCAGGCTGAAAGACAGGCTGATCAATGCATACCTGCAAAACAATGCTAAGCAAGGACTTCACTACTAGCAAAAGCAACTATCGGCTCAGGTCAAAAGGCCTTTGAACAATCATTTAACATTGACAGGATTTACTTTCCATTGGTTTGCTCACATCTCCATCACAACAAGTCATACTGGATACAAAACAAGAGTATCAGGAGTGAAAAAGAATAGTAGACGCTGATGTTCTTAGCATTGCAAAGTTATCAGAACCCACCATTTTAGATGGCTATGTTGCATTGCATCATATTGAACCAAAGCAGGAGACAGATAATGCTGTATGTCTTAGGGCCAAACTACCTGAAAGACTCTTGTTCTGACTGTGTATTCCTGCATGGCAGGTAGTTGGACTGGATGGCCTTTGTGGTTTCTTCCAAATCTATGGAGATTATTATTATTATTATTATTATTATTATTATTATTATTATTATTATTATTATTAT
>NC_056526.1:157254730-157256939 GCF_019175285.1 Sceloporus undulatus | reverse complement strand
GTATATACCGCTTTTCCAAAACTGATCAAAGCGGTGCACAACAAAGAATACAAAATACAATAATCAAAAATAACAACACGATATATACATAACATTAAAACTTGACAATAAAAATTCAATCGCAATTTAAAACCATAAAAACCATATCAAAGCCAGCTGAGTTGATAATCAATGGTACAAGATACATATCAGGGGGGAAACCACACATATCAAGGCACATGGGGGAAAGCTTGACGGAACAAGAAGGTCTTGAGTCTCTTTTTAAAGAGATCCAGGGAGGAGCGGAGCTCATCAGGAAGGGTGTTCCAATTTTGCGGGGCCGAGATGGAAAAGGGCCTTTGCGAGGTCGACGCATATCTCGCAGTTGGCACCCTCAGCAAATTCTTCCCGGCTGTCCTGAGTGTGCGGGGTGGATTATATGGGGAGAGGCGGTCCTCCAAGTAACCTGGGCCCAAGCCATGTGCTAAACGTCAAGCAAGCACCCCCCAAATGTCATGCAAGCACCATGGGTGCCCCATGGCGCTATGGAAATGTAATTGCGGCTCCCACTCCGTTCCCGTCGTGCACTCATAACTGGGGGAGCCTCCTGGACCACTTTTCTTGTTAACGGGATAAATTGTCATGACCAGCCAAGTGGAGGACTCAGAGGACAAGGAGGAAACTGTGGCTCCTCAGGTGTAAGGGGAGATTGAGGCTCTACCAGGTCCCAGTTCGGCCCTGTCAGACCCCAGCCTTGATCTCCCAGCCCCAGTGGTTGAGGCTCAGCCAGGCTCTAGCTCTGTGGAGCCCCCTCCAGAGGCTCAGCAGTTGAGTGTGGCTCCTGAAGAAGAACCAAGCATGCAGGTCCCTTCCTTTAAGGAAAGAAGAGCTGAGAGTGCTTGTGTGCATCGGTCCAGGAGGATTGTAGAGAGACAATTGGCAAACAAGCCACAGCTGATACTGGGGAGAGTGTGTCTTATTTAACCAGCTGGGGGACATTAACTCAGTGCCAGAGTTTATTGCAAGATCCTTTGGTGTGATTGGTGCCGGCACTGGCTCCGTGTTTCTTGTACCCTTGTTGCCTTGACCTTTTGACTTTGGAACTGACTGGACTACTGCTACCTTCTGGCTGCCCTGACCTTGGACCGAACTGAATACCGTGACCTCTGATATCCTGACTCTGGCTTTGGCTTGTGGCTTGCTCTCTCTGCAAAGTCTGTAGACTGTTTTCCAGTTGCAGAGCTGGCTTCCTTGCTGAGCCATTCTTATTGGCATTTGTTTGTGTGTTCTGGCCGCAGTCCAGGACATAAATCATTAATAAGAAAAGAGCTCCAGGAGGCTCCCCTGGTTACCAGGGAACAGAGCGGGAACCAGGTTTACACTTTCATAGCGCCATGGGGGATCACACCCATGGCACTTGCATGACTTTGGGGGTTGTTTGCGTGATGTTTAGCACATTGAAGGTCCTCCGTGTGATAAACTCCTATGATTACCTATAGGAACCTACCAGAGTCTTAAGATCCTTATGGGAGGGTTAAAGGCTGCATCTGCACTACAGAAATAATACAGTTTGACACTGATTTAACTGCCATGGCTCAATGCTATGGAATTCTGGGATTTGTAGTTTTGTGTGATATTTAGCCTTCTCTATCAGAGAGCTCTGGTCCCACAACAAACTACAAACCCCAGTATTCCATAACATTGCATCAGGGCAGGTTAAGTGATGTCAAACTACTATTGCCTTCAAACTGCCTTCATCTCAGTGCTGCCACAAGCTCATCTGGTGAGGAAACGGGAGAGAAAATTCTCTGTAGGTCCTCAAATCCTGTAGAAGTCCCTTCCTGGCTAGGCTGGAGACTAGTCTGCCCTGCTCTACTTCACCAACAAGCAAATACCTTTGCTCTATTATTAACTTTGTTATAGGTGTAAATATTTTTTGCCCTGGTGGCGCAGTGGTTAAATGCCTGTACTGCAGCCATTCACTCAAAACCACAAGGTTGCGAGTTCAAGACCAGCAAAAGGGCCCAAGCTCGACTCAGGCTTGCATCCTTCCGAGGTCGCTAAAATGAGTACCCAGACTGTTGCAATCCACCGGGGGGGGGGAGTCTATGCGAATGGAAGAAAATGGCGCTGGCGATGCAGAAAGAGACCAAAGAGGGTGACACCCCCAGGCCAGCCCATCACGCTCCACTCCTCCCATCCAGTTAACCCGATTTCAGAGGCTGATCGT